>NC_061120.1:61111201-61124450 GCF_002878395.1 Capsicum annuum
ACCTTTTTTGAATCTCAACCTTACTATACATCTTCTGATCATCTTGATATCTCTAAGGTTTTACCCGTATTTCCAGTCTTACCCGTACCATCTTTGGTCTTATCCGTATCTCCAGACTTGCCCGAACCAACCTTTGAGGAATCAATGGTTACTTTATGTCTCCAGCTGCAGTGCCACCACTTTTGACTTATCGTCATCCGCGTCCACCATTAGTCCCAGATGATTCATGTCATGCGTCGGATGTTGCTCCTACTGCGGACTTGTTGTCTCCTAGCCAATCAGTTGCACTTCAAAAAGGTAGGTGTTTCACTCGTAATGCTAACCCACATTATACTTTCTTGAGTTATCGTTTATCATCATCTCGTTATGCTTTGGATCATCTTTGTCCACTATTTCCATCTCTAAGACTATAGATAAAGCACTTCCTCATTCAGGATAAAAGCAGGCTATGATAGATGAGATGTCTGCTTTACATGCAAGTGGTACTTGGGAGCTTGTTTCCCTTCCTGCTGGTAAATCTACTATTGGTTGTCGTTGGATTTATGCAGTCAAAATTGGTCCAAACGGTCAAGTTGATCGGCTTAAAGCTCGCCTTGTTGCCAAAGGATGCACGCACATATTTGGGTTTGATTATAGTGACACTTTCTCTCTAATGGCTAAAATAGCATTTGTCTGTCTTTTCCAATCCATTGTTGTCGTTCATCATTGTCCTCTTTATCAGTTGGATATTAAGAATGCTTTTCTGCATGGTGATCTTAAGGAAGAAGTCTATATGGAACCACCTGGCTTTATTGCTAAGGGGGAGTCTAGTAGTAGCCTTGTATGTCGATAGTGCAGGTCACTCTATGGTCTGAAATAGTTCCCTCGAGCTTGGTTTGGAAAGTTAAGAACAATAATTCGACAGTTTGGCATGATTCGTAATAGAGCTGATCACTCAGTGTTTTATCGACATTCTCAACCAGATCTGTGTATTTATTTGGTGGTTTATGTTGATGATATCGTTATCACCGACAATGATGAAAATGGTATCACTAAATTGAAGCAACATCTCTTTCAACATTTCCAGACTAAAGACCTTGGCAAACTGAAATATTTTGTAGGTATTGAGGTTGCTCAGTCCAGATCAAGTATTGTTATTTCTCAATGCAAGTACGCCTTAGACATTCTTGAGAAGACATGAATGATGGGATGTAAACCCATTGACACTTATGGATCCAAATGCTAAACTTCTGTCAAGACAAGGGGAGACACTCAGTGATCCTAAAAGGTATAGGCGGTTTGAATTATCTCACCGTGACTAGAGCTGAAATATCCTTTCTTGTGAGTGTTGTAAGTCAGTTTATGACTTCCCTTGTGAGTCATTTGGAAGCAGTTTGTATTTTATTATATATAAAGTCAGCTCCAGGTAAAGGACTACTCTTTGAGGATCGAGGTCACAAGCATATCATTGGATACACAGATGCTGATGGGGCAGGATCACCCTTTGATATACGCTCTACCTCCAGATATTGTGTTTTAGTAGGAGGTAATTTGGTTTCTTGGAAGAGTAAAAAACAGAGTGTGGTTGCTCGATCTAGTGCAGAAGCAGAATATCGAGCAATGGCTGTAGCAACTTGTGAGCTAGTTTAGATCAAAAAGTTGTTGAGAGAACTAAAATTTGGAGAAACTGATAAGATGGAACTTGTGTGTGATAATCAAGCAGCCCGTATCACATTAAATCCAGTGTTAAATAAGAGGACTAAACACATAGAGATTGATTGTCACTTTGTCAAAGAAAAGATACTCAAGAGATATTGTTACAAAATTTGTGAAGTCAAATGATCAACTTGCAAATATCTTCACCAAGTCCCTCACAGGTCCTCGTATTAATTACATTTGTAACAAGTTAGGTACATAGAATTTGTATTTAGGTACATAGAATTTGTATGCACCAGCTTGAGGGGGAGTGTTAGAATATGAGTAAAAATAGAAATAGTATATAAAAATCTTACTTGGAAAAGGATTATACTATAGTGTTAATAAATAGGATCTCGATGTAATTATGTAAACATACAATTCAATAATATTTTTCTCCATTATTTCTCACAGACATAAGAATGTCAAATAACTCCAAGTGATTCGGAAGGTCTAATAATTTTTTTATCAAGTGAATCATTAATTTTACTTTAACAATATTCCATTAGCTCATGGTTTATTTGAATAGGTCTTGCCTTAGTGAGGATAATCTTCTCGTCGAAACCCTCAATATGGGGCAATTTAATAGTGTCCTTTCCTTTCCCAAAATGCATTGGGGAAGTCTAAACAAACTTTTTGTTCAACGACTTCCTATAAGCTTTTAATTTTGGCTTCACCTCCAGGATTTTAAAGAAGATTCAATTCTTTTAATTTCTATATCATCTTTTAAATAGTTTATTTGTGTGAAAGTAAATTTATTCTAAAAATAGTTTTATCTTTTAAAAACTCACTTTCTTCTTTGATATACTATTTAGATAGAAAAAAATAATTTATTTTCTTAATGCAGTGGTGTGAATTATACATGGTTTTATTTGAGTTATAAAAAGGGTGCCGAATATAATCTCATTGTTTAAATCTTAGTTGTTATAAAATCATTAATAAAACAGATTCCATTATTGCATGTGTGCTTTATGGAGCTTATAATTGATTTTGAGTCGTTCTCTGGTTGCAAAGAATAATTGTTTAGACTTTTTTCAAGGTACTTAATAGGGATTATTCCTTCAACAATGTAGTTTAATCAGCACATGTATCTAATAATGCAATCTTATGAATAGTATAATTCTTATTATGACCAATGTGATAGGTATATGCCAACTATGGACTTTAAATACAGCAATAGTCTTAACTCATGATTTAGTTTCTAAAGAATATTCTAGAGACCCGATTTCTTCTTCGTCTTTTTCTAATTTTGACATTTCTCCGAGTTTGGATAGATATAATCCAAATTCCTGCATAGGTTTTAGTTCATTTGCATTTAGTAATTAATTAGCAAGAGATTATGTTTCTAGATTGTCAAGTCTTCGCTTAACTTCTTTGACCTCATTTTTATTATGTAGCAATCCAGTTTGAAGATCTTATAGTGTTGTATAGAATTTTGTTCCTTAAATCTATTTAATACATTTTTCATATTAAGGCTCAATAGACTCTTCATCATGTTGATTATGAACTATAATTTAAAATTCTATATACCTTCTTTTAAGATCTCTATCTTCAATATGACCAATCTTATCAAAGAAGACTTCATTGTTACCACTGGTAATGACATTCGCAGAATGACTATCACAAGTGCAAATTGCTTCTCCCAAACCTCACTAGTGGGATTTCTCTGGGTATGTTGTTGTTTTAGGTGCAAATTACTCCTAAGCATCCACAGTGGTCAATCGAGTCACTATTGTCAAAAATGAACTCAATATTAAGTTGGTCTTCGTCAATGAAGCTCTCTTCATAGAAACAATTGTTTTCATTTTCTTCCAGAATAGAATATAATTTATTCTTGACCTTTCTGGCTCAAGTTCTAACATTTATCTAGTCTTCTTTTTTATTAGTGATTCAACAATCTTTTGATCTTTGACCTAATTTTCCACAGTCCCAACACTTACCAGTACTATTTATGTAAGATTTAAAGCCACCTTTGTTGGTTTCCATATAGGTTTCTCAAAATCTTCTTCTATAATAATGGAGTTTTTTAGATTTATTCTTATAGTGTTTATGTCTTCTTTTAATTTTCTTGGAAGCTTCATTTGAAGGGCACACAATTTGATATATTCGAAGTCTTGCCAAAAGCTTCCTATTTCATTTATAAATATTTTGTTTTCATTTTTAATTGATTAATTCAAGTCCAGTGACATTTATAAAACCTATAAGGCCACCATAAGTTAACTGACTATTAAGGAATTTTTTCTTTTTCTGAACTTGGTAACTTTGCTGACTAAGAAATTTTCCTTTCAAATTTATCTTTTAATTTTATCTTGAACTTCCCGCCAATAATGTTGGTAAATAGCTTATAAATTTTTCTTTCCAATAATCATGACTACAGTCTTCTCTGAACATAACCTTATTGAGGAAAACATTTTTTTTAAACAGTGGTGTCCAAAGCAGCTTGTTGCGGCTCGACTAATTCCACGAAATACCTAGCACCTCCCACCAGCAACAGATATCAGGTAACTCTGTCCAACAAAGTTAAAATAGATAGGACGAAATCGCCTAGTGTTTTGTATAGGATATGTTTCTCTATATTAGAAGTCACAGTGAGCAGGCAAGAGACTGTCGACATCCCAGCTTGCCGACTTCTCCGTAATTTTACTATGTCATTTATGTATTAAAATAATTAATTATATTTAATAAAAAAAGTAAAATAGACTTTTAATGAATGTCTGCTTCAGTTGCTTCAACCGTAATTTTACTATATCACTCCTAATTAATTATTATAAGTCATCTAAGTATTACAAAATTAATAATATTTAATATTGAATTAACTTGACGTCTTATATGAGGCACCCTACTTAAATCTTTTAAACAAGTATTTTTATAGTAATTTTTCTATATCACTTCTAATTAATTATTATAAGTTATTTAAGACATGTCTGCTTTGCTGCTTCAATCATGAATTTATTATATCACCCTAATTAATTATTATGACCATCTAAGCATTGTGTCACTTAAATTGGAATACAGAAAAAAATATTATAAATTAAAATAATTAAAAAAATAAATTTTTAAAAAATACAATTGACTATCAATGCCACGAAAGTTTGAACAAGGAGAGCAACATATATTATTTGAAAATTATATAAAAACTTAATAAATTATAATAGTTAACAACTTAAAATATCAAAAAAAAAATAATTAATCAGTTATATATTTCAAAAAAATACATAAAAAAAATATATTAATCACAATAATTAACAACTTAAAAAATTTAAAGATAGTTGACTCTTGAAATTATATCAGTGTCACTTAAATTGGAATAGAAAATATGAAATTATAAATCTCAATAATTAAAAACTTAAATTATTTTACAAATACAATTGACTATCAATGGCACAAAAGTTTGGACAAGGAAAGTAACATGTATTATTTGAAAATTACATAAAAGATATTCTAAATTACTAACAATTAACTAAATTAAAATATTTTATTATATACGTGATAATTAATATGTGAAAAGTGATATAAATCATAATAATTAACTGTAAATATTTTTTAAGAAAATATAAAAAAAAATTGATTGTCTCTCGTAATTATATGGATGTCATATTAACAACTTAAAATATTCTTATACAAATTTCATTAATCTAAATATAATAATATATGCCTCACTAAGAATTTATCAGCCAAACAAATGAAGGTTTTAATTAAATAATAGAATTATACATAAAGTAAAATTTTCAAGGATCAACATTGGGTCCGTGCATAGCACGGCATAGCCACCTAGTACTATATAGGTAGAGGTATGTGGGTCTTGTAGTTCTTTGACCCGGATGAGCCCTTGTGGGTGATTGCACCACTTTTGATGTGGTCTTATTGCGAGGCGATGAAACAATTGTCTTATGGCTCCTAACTTATATGTGATATCTCTTGGAATTCTTGATGTCACTAAGAGCTTTGTGATTTTCTTGTCTCATGATAATGCTTATAGTCAAATCCTTTGTACCTTATATGATGAATGGCTCTTATTCAATGCCACAGATAGTTGGTTGTATTTCAAATGTGTGCCTCCTTGGCAAGTTGGTATGGTTGATAACCCTTGTGCTCTTAACTCTCATGCTATGAGAATATATTTGTTGTTTGTCCTTCTAATGTTTTTGCAAGGTTTGGAATCGAGGACGAATCCTTTTGAAAAAGAAGAGGATAATATGAGCATGGTTAGCTTGGAGCACATTAGGAGAGGCTTCCACATATGGATGATATCTTGAAGCTCGAAGGAAGCATGGAGCAAGAAATACACAAGGTCATGTGATCCGAGAATGGTAAGCATAGAACATATTAAAAAGGGCTTCTACATATGAATGATAGCTTGGAGCTTGGAGAAAGCCATGAAGCAACAAATACGCAAGGCCATGAGCGATCAAGATCCCATTTGGCCAATCAAGAAAGGCCCCTGTGAGTTATTTACTAAATAGTCACTTTTGGGCTATTTTTGTAATAGGCTATTTGTTAAAAGGCAGGGACTATAAATAGTTTTCTTAGTCATTTTCTCTATTTAGTTTTTTTGATAAATTCTGACATTTTTGAGAAATTGTAGTTTCTTAGTAAATTCCCTAAAGGAAATTAGTGAAGTAATTAGCGTAGTTAGTGGGTTAATTAGTGTTGAGCTTGGAATTGTTGATAAACTTTTAGCTTTGATTAATCGAAGAATTACCCATTTGTGGTTCTTGTTTCATTGATTGTTCAAGCTAGGGTTTGTGTTTAAGTGTTGAAATCAATTGAGAGGTGAGGGTATCAAGTCTTTTGTTGCCCATAATTTCAATACTTAGATATTAATCCACATATACTTCTTTTTTTCCTTTTCCTTCTTGTTCTTCTCTCTTTGATTCTTATCATTTTGGTATCAAGAGCCTAGGTTAAGGTTTGTTTCCACAAATCTTAATCTTGGAATTTTGATCTCTTCAAAATCAAATAAAAAAATCCAAAAATCCTAAAAATAAAAATGGAAAATATTATTAAAATTTGTTGTTGTTGACACTAGATCCTTGTTATCTAGTGTCATTTGAGTCAAAATTCGAAAATTTCATCCAATTTTGAGATGTTGGGAAGATTCTACCATTAAAGAGCTTGAAGGTTTGAAACTTGAAGATGAATTTTGAAGAAGAGGGATGATTCGAGGTACAAAAATTGTTGGGTTTTATTCTCTAGGTTGACAGAAAGCTACTCCTAAAATTTGGGACAATTTGGTGAAGAATTGAAGAAGTTAGAAATTTTGGTGTTCTTAAAGTTCTTCATGTTCTCCATGTGTTCTTGAGGAAGGAGTAAAACGGGAGCATTTGATCCAAAAAGAAAAGAAAAAGTGTTAAAGGTGTTCACGGGGCCACTTGTGGAAATTTGAAAAAAAAAAATATTAAAAGAAAAACTAAAATTAAAATTTCACGTGGCAGCCACATCAGCCGTGCCACGTCAGCAATCAATAAATTGACCGCTAACGCAGCAACCACACATACCGCCACATCAGCAGCAAGCGCTGGTAGGCGCGTGTGGTGCAGATTCAGAGAGCATTTCTGCTCATTTTCGACACCGTCAATTTTTTGGGTCCCAAAAAAAACAGTGTCCAAATTTCGTGATTATTTTTTCTCCACTTTTTCCTTTGATTTCTCAGCAATTTAGCGAGTAATTAACATATTAATTACGTGTTAACTAGTTTTAAATCATCAAATCCTTTCTTTGATTCCTCAAATTAAGCAATATAAGTAAATTTTCTACTTTTGTTACTTAGTTTTTTTTAGTCCGATTTTTTTTGTGCTTTTTTTCTTCAACTTTTCTCATCTTAATGCATTGATAAACTTCCTAATTCAAGTCCTTTAGCCTTCAATCGGTCCTTCTTTCAAGAGTCACAAAAATCCACTCTGCCACAGAGGATATGTTATCTTGAATTGATTGAGCCAAGTTAGTTCAGTACCAATTTTGAGACGACGCTTTAGGAGGTGAGTTAAGAGTTTACATACGAGTGACGTGAGGTTTTTTCTACAAATATTGTTTGTTATTTGTAGGTATCATGTCAAATGCAAGTCCAAGTGGGGAAGGGCTCCAACCACATCTTGGAGGTCAACACCCACCTCACCAAACAAGTAGCGAAAATGAGTACGGATATAAGTGGATTAAGAGCGGAAATGAATAGAAGATTAGGAGGTATGGAGGAAAGGTTTCAGGTGGAGAGAGAGAAATCAATCCAACTAAGAGAGAGAAATCAATCCAACTAGAAGATGAGGGGATAAGAAGGGCGCTGATGCAATCCACCACTATTACTCCGGGGCAAGCTCACGAGTTATGTTACCCTCCACCAAATCAAACCCGAATCTTCTAACAAACTACCTTCCAAACGAACAACACTCCAAATTTTCCAAGATAACCTACACCATATTCCTATCCACAACCCCATCATCCTCTACAAGAGAATCGATCTTTCGTGGACAACCAAATCTGATACCAAACTCCACTCTAAAATATATCAAATGCATCCTTACATGGTTCCCGCACATCAGCCCCCCCCCCCCCCCCACATAAAAAACACCACAAATGTCATACCAAGACTATAGGGGGTCAAGAATATGGGAATAGAGTAGATAGGATGGGATATAGAGGTGATAAGATGGGAAATAAAGGAGTAGGATATAGAGGTGATAGGATGGGAAATAAAGGAGATACGTTTAGGGAGAGAAATGATCAAGACCGAGGCTCAAACACCATCAAGGTCACACTTCCCAAGTTCAAAGAAAGTAGTGACCCCGATGAGTTTTTGGAATGGAAAATTCAAAGTGAGCGGATCTTTCTCATGAATAATATTTCGGATAAAGGCAAAGTATGCTCTCACAAAAAATTCGAAGGGTATACGTCTACTTGGTGGGAGTCCAAGAGGCGGGAGAGGGAGAGTCATCAGAACTATAAGTTGCCCACTTGGCTAGAGTTGATTACGCTTATGGAGATAAGGCACTTGACTCCAAACTACTACCAAGAAGTACTCAAAAAGGTGTATATGTTGAGGCAAGGGTCCAAAAGTGTGGAAGAATATCACGATGAGTTTGAAAACTTGAGAATAAAGTCTTAAGCTTGAAGAAAACATAGAATGTACGGTGATTCAATTCGTGGCAAATTTGAGGTATGTTATCTTGAAGCCTTTGAAGCTTAAACGTTTTGATACTCTTAAAGCAGCTTTCCATGATGCCTCAAAGGTGGAAGCAGATTTGAGAGAAGAGAAGACATACGATGCTAAAGGTTCTTCAACTTCCACATGGGACAAAAATGGAGATAATTGAAAGACATCTTCTATGGGGCAACCTAAGGGTGGTGGTCAAGACACGCAAGTCAAGTTTGATTACAAATCCAAAGCAAGTGAGAAGCCACAAGGAGGTAACCAAACTAAACCTAACTTTCCTCAACCTTCTAACATTCAATGCTTTAGATGTCAAGGAAGGGGACATGTTGATAGTGAGTGTCCTAACAGAAGGACAATTGTGTCTATTCGGGATGGATATAGAACCGAGGATGATGATGATTGTGGTGAAGAGAGTGAAGAGAGGAACATAAAGGTGAAGGAGAGACCTCGGGGGATAAGGTGGAAATGATTGAGGAGAGTCAATTTTGCTTGCCTTATTAGGAGAGGAGCACTCTTACAAGATGATTCTAATTTGACGGTGTATGACAATCCCTTTTATGTTGAGGAAAAGGTGGAGGTTGAAAGTGAAGACTCCCTACTTGTTCCAAAGGAGGATTTGAAAAGAATTCCTTATGGAGAAAAAGGCCTAACAGAGCTCATTTCTAAGGATCCCTACCTTAAAAGAAGGCCATGGAGGATCGACTCAAGGAGGAACATGAACAAACTTTCATGGGATGGTAGATTCTTGATGGAAAGGGGTGAAAAATCTAACTGTATAGCCCTAAAGGAGTTGTCTACCAAGGAAGATCCCTATAAAGAAGTGGGTGGACCGAGCCTATTGGTCCAAGATGATGCATTCAAGGGAAAGCTTTGGGAAACCAAGTGTGAAGGACAAGAATGCACATTCAAAGGCCCATCTTCAAGGTTTGAATTCGAGAACGAATCCTTTTGAAGAATGGGAGGATGATATGAGAATGGTTAGCATGGGATACATTAGAAGGGGCTTCTACATATGGATGATAGCTTGGCATCGGGAGGTAGCCATAGAGAGCAACAAATGCACAAGGCCATGAGCGACCAACATGCCATTTGGCCAATCAAGAAGGGTCCTCCTTGTAGGTTATTTACTAAATAGTCACTTTTGCGTTATTTTTGTAATAGGCTATTTGTTAAAAGGCAACAACAACAACAACAAACCCAGTGTATTCCCACCTAGTGGGGTCTGGGGAGGGTAAGATGTACGCAGTCCATACCTCTACCTCTGATGAAGTAGAAAGGTTATTTCCGAAAGACCCCCGACTCAAGGCACGAGATACCACACAAACACATAGTAAAGCACAGAAGCAGATTACATAACATATATACGGCACCCATAAGTAATATAAAACAGAGGAAAGCACACAGATTCGTAATAAAACATGGAACACAGAACACGGAATTATAACAGGAATAAAACCCCCACCAAGTAATCCCTACACTAGCGACCCAAACTGGCCCTAATCCTCTGCCGTAATTCGCATCTTCCAGACCTTCCTATCTAGGGTCATGTCCTCGGTGAGCTGTAACTGTTCCATGTCCCGCCTAAGCACCTCACCCCAGTACTTCTTCGGCCTACCCCTACCCCGCCTAAAACCATCCAACGCTAGCCTCTCACACCTACGGACCGGGGCATCCATGCCCCTCCTCTTCACGTGTCCGAACCATCTCAATCGAGCTTCCCGTATCTTGCACTCCACTGAAGTCACACCAACCTTCTCTCGGATAGTCTCATTCCGAACTCTATCCCCTCTAGTCAGTCCACACATCCAGCGCAACATCCACATTTCTGCCACCTTCATTTTTTGGACGTGGGAGTTCTTAACTGGGCAACACTCCGCTCCATACAGCAAGGCCGGACGGACTACCACCCTGTAGAATTTGCCTTTAAGCTTGGGCGGCACCTTCTTATCACACAGCACCCCCGACGCGAGTTTCCACTTCATCCATCCCACCCCAATACGATGCGAGACATCCTCGTCAATCTCACCGTTACTCTGGATCACGGACCCAAGATACTTGAACTTATCCCTCTTACATACCTCCTGTGCTTCCAACTTCACTACTACCTCATTCTCCCGCCTCACGTCATTAAACTTGCATTCCACATACTCTGTCTTGCTTCTGCTCACCCTGAACCCTTTAGACTCAAAAGTTTGCCTCCACACCTCTAATTTGTCATTCACACCCCCTCGAGTCTCATCTATCAGAACTACATCGTCTGCAAAAAGCATACACCACGGCACCTCCCCTTGAATACGCCGCGTCAACACATCCATCACCAACGCAAACAAAAAGGGACTAAGAGTAGATCCCTGATGCAATCCTGTCAGGATAGTGAAATGCTCTGAGTCTCCTCCCGCCGTCCTCACCTGGGTTTTCGCTCCGTCATACATATCCTTAATTAGTCTGGTATATGCCTGCGGTACTCCACTCACCTCCAAGCATCTCCAAAGCACCTCCCTGGGGACTTTGTCGTAAGCCTTTTCCAGGTCGATAAACACCATGTGCAGATCCTTCTTCCTTTCCCTATACTGCTCCACCAACCTCCGTACCAGGTGGATTGCCTCCGTCGTCGAGCGGCCGGGCATAAATCCGAACTGGTTTTCCGAAATAGACACTATCCGTCTCAGCCTCACCTCGACCACTCTCTCCCAGATTTTCATAGAGTGACTCAATAACTTAATCCCCATATAGTTATTGCAACTCTGAATGTCCCCCTTATTCTTATAGAGAGGGATCATGGTACTCCACCTCCACGCCTCGGGCATCTTTGCCGTCCTGAAGATTTCATTAAACAATCCAGTCAACCACCTTACACCGGCCTCTCCAACGAACTTCCAAAACTCTACCGGTATCTCATCCGGCCCTGTCGCCCTACCCCTTCACATCCTGCGGACAACCTGTCTAACCTCTTCTACCTTAAAACGTCTACAATAGCTAAAATCCCGACACTCCTCTGAGTGCTCCAGTTCCCCTAACACAATAGCTCTATCCCCTTCGTCATTCAAGAGCCTATGAAAGTACGACTGCCATCTCTTCTTAATGTGGCCGTCCTCCACCAACACTCTACCATCCTCCCCCTTAATGCACCTCACCTGATCGAGGTCACGACCCTTCCTCTCCCTAGCCTTAGCGAGTCTAAACAACTTTTTCTCCCCTCCTTTCCCCTGTAACCCTGCATACAACCTCTCAAAAGCGGCCGTCTTAGCTGCCGTGACTGCTGACTTCGCCTCCTTCCTCGCTAGCTTGTACTCTTTCCTGTTTACCCGCTTCTCTTCTTCGTCCTTACTTTCCACCAACTTAGTATACGCCCCTTTCTTGGTCTCCACTTTCTTCCCAACCTCTTCATTCCACTACCAATCCCCCCGATGGTGCCCGGCCCGGCCCCTAGAAACACCCAACACCTCACTTGCATTCTCCCTGATGCACCTTGCCGCCCTGTCCCACATACTATCCACGTCCCCCCTACACTCCCACACCCCCATTCCCACCAACTTCTCCCCTATCTCCCACGCATTCACTGGCGTCAGGCTGCCCCACCTAATTCTCGGTCTACACTCCTTACTCCTCCTCTTTCTATTCTTCTTTATACCCAAATCCATAACCAAGAGCCTATGCTGGGTCGAAAGATTCTCACTCGGGATGACTTTACAGTCCTTACACAACGCCCTATCCCCTTTCCTAAGCAACAAAAAGTCAATCTGAGTCCTGGCTATCGCGCTTCGAAAGGTGATCAGGTGCTCGTCCTTCTTCGGGAAGCCCGAGTTCACCACCACCAGCCCAAAGGCCCTCGCAAACTCCAATAGGGTCGCCCCCTCTTCAATTTCTCTCCCCAAAACCAAAACCACCATGCACATCACCAAAGCCTCCCAGTAGCGCCCCGATGTGCCCGTTGAAATCCCCTACTACAACAATCTTCTCCGAACTAGGCACGCCTCTCACCACCTCCTCCAAAGCCTCCCAAAACTGCATCTTCTCCTCCCCCTCCGATCCCACTTATGGCGCATAAGCACTACACACGTTCAGGGTAAACCCCCGAATGACCAACTTAATAGTCATCAACCTATCGTTGATCCTCTTCACCTCCACTACCTGACCTCTAAGCTCTTCATCTACTAAGATACCAACTTCATTCCTACGCCTCTCGCTCCCAGAGTACCACAGCTTGTAACCATCCACATCCCTAGCCTTAGACCCTACCCACTTGGTCTCTTGGACACACGCAATGTTGATCCTCCTCTTCCTAAGAATCTTCACAAGCTCTATGGACTTACCCTGAAGGGTCCCTATATTCCAAGACCCAACCCTCAGCCTACCGTCACTATCCACACGCCCTCCACTACTCCCCCCCCCCCCCCCCCCCCCCCCCCCCCCCCCCCCCCCCCCCCC
>NC_061120.1:61124550-61224679 GCF_002878395.1 Capsicum annuum
GCCCCACGCCCCAACCCCCTCGGACATGACCCTATCCACCCATTACCGCCCACAGCCACAACTACACGAAAGTATAGGAAAATATAAAGATATACACGGTGGTAGTATCAAAGCAGCAACAAGGAAATACAAGGCTCACACAAATTCAAAGGAATACTCCCGAAACAAAACTATACTCAATTAGGGGCAAACACCACTGGACTCAACACCCACAGCCCCAAATGCAGGTTCCCAGCCAATAACCCAATCCAAAGCAGTGGAAGAAACGACCACAGCAACTATAAATAGTTGCCATAGCCATTTTCTTTACTTAGCTTTTTGATGAATATTGATATTTTTGAGAAATTGTAGTTTCTTAGTAAATTTCCTTAAGGAGATCAATGAAATAATTAGTGTAGTTAGTCCGGTTAATTAGTGTTGATCTAGAAATTGTTGGTAAAATTTTGTCTTGTTTAATCGAAGAATTACCCATTTGTGGTTCTTGTTTCATTGATTGTTCAAGCTCGTGTTTGTGTTGAGGTAAGGGTATCAAGTCCCTTGTTGCTCATAATTTCAATACTTAGATATTAATCCATATATCCTTCTTTTTTTCCCTTTTTCTTTTCTTGTTCTTCTCTCTTTGATTCTTATCACCATGGGTGATAAAGATGTCATTTGGGCATTCAAGACAGGACAGGCCCTTGTGGGTTATTTCCTAAATAGTCACTTTTGGGTTATTTTTGCAGAGGTAATAACTATAAATAGTTGCCTTAGCCATTTACATTCTTAGGTTTGGTTGAATTGAGAGCTTTGAATCTTGTAGTAGAATTCACTAAGTGAAGCCTAGCATTAGAGTAGTTCATAGTTGATAATCGTAGATAGAGTGTTTAGTGTGGAATCTCTAAGTTGCTCGTGTTAAATTCTTCTAGCTTAATCAATCATCGAGTTACCCTCTTTGAAGATTCCAATTTGATTTTCTCGTCTTTGATTGAATCGGGTTTATTGTTGTTCGGTTGGATTCAATTGAGAGGCAAAGGCAGAGTCTTTTGTTGCTCGTAAATCCGATCGAATTTCGATAATTCCACATATCCTTTTGTTTATTTCAATTTTTCGCATTTTGGTTCTAGTTTCCAATTAGAATCGTTATCACTCTCCCTCCTAGCCTACTTGCTAGAGTCTCTATCTATATTATTGTATTGATGGGATATATCAAGTTCTTTTCCCCTATTTATATGTAGCCTAGAAAATGCTTAAAAAAATGAATATGACCCCCAAAATCAGAACATGTTCCATATTGCCCACTTTTTCCCTCACATAACTCATCCCTATATCTAAGTTACTCGGACTTTCCACTTTCGGTGCCACACCCGTGTCGACACGACATAGGTGTAGGTGTGAGATCCGTACCCGATCTGGTCAACCGATTTTGGGTACTTTGACCAAAATCGACTAAGGAAGTCCGGATAGAATTGAGAAATTCTGTAATTAAAACAAAAGCTAAGGTAAAATTGAAGAAAATGGAATACCTTGTATATAGAAATTTCTATGTTATTGCTTTTCCTTGTAACTCCTTTCAGGATTTTCTCCTTGAACAATATTATCCTCAAGTTTTCCTCATAATATCTCATAATTTATGTTTTACAACTCTATTTTCGATATTTAAACCATTTTTCGCCAAATCCCCGCACCCGTATCCATCTATAGATAGATATCCCCAAATCTTCAAATTAAGACCGTGAAGGATCCGACCTCTAGACCCGTACCCGTATCGGACACCCGCACCCAAGTCCGAGCAACTTAACTAATATCTAGCATACCATGTATATCCTGTGTGAGGGACAAGTTGCACCAAAAAGCTAGCAAAGCAATACATTTGTGTTTAAGACTAAGTATGTTTCTACTTTTGTATTAAAAAATTCTGTCGTTTCTTTCAAGCCATATAGTCCACCAGATTGACTGTGGTAGTGTTCCAAATCTCTAGAAATTCTTGTTAGGCCCCTCTTTTGTCCATCCAAGCAACAAGTGGTAAGTATGGTATGGCCAGTAGGGGCACCTCAATAAGATTGGTGACCTAGAATCAAACTTCAAAATCTTTTATTAAAAAAAGTATTGAGGTGTTAAGTTGTTAATAATTTTCTTACAAACCATTTAATATGTCTTGTGACATTGCTGATCTGGGGTAGTAATACAAGTTTATTCAAGAAGTTGATAACTTGACATTAAAATATTTTTTTGATGCTTCAATTAACTTGTTGCATCGCATTAAACTTTAGAAAAAAAATAATTGTAGAATGTAAATATCCCGAAAATTTTGAAATTTTGCATTCATGATGTGGGTTTAGGGGAAGTTAAGTTTTTTTTCCCCAATTTCTGTTCAAACAATTACCACAATCACAAAACAAAAATTTATCTTACAGTTTTGTACAATATTTTCCCCTTTCTATTTTGGAATATTAAATAGTTTTCAGAAGAAAAACTAACCTATAAATTTGTTATTGGTAAAAATTAGGGCCCCACTATAAAGGATTGTGGTGGGGTGAGTAAGATCCCTATTTCCATAACCAGAGGTATTTAGGTAAGCCTTGAAATAGAAAAGATATTTCTAGAAAGTGCTTCTCCATTTAACAGGCCTTGCCTGACACGATTTCAGATTAATCTAGGGGTCCCAATACAAATACCCAACACCTAATGAAAAAATAATGAGGCCCCCAAAAATTTGGGGCCTAAAGCCCTTGCTTTAGCAGCTTCACCCTAGCCTTGCACCAACTCAAGCCAAGTACGGCAAAAGCATACACCAAATCTGATTTGTAACCTTACAGTGCAAAAAAGGGTGGTGGGCATTCATTTAGGAATTTAATGCTAACCAAGAAATCAACACATGCAGCTTGAAGTACAATGAACTAGTCTACGATTTCCACATCACATGGAACACTTCTCTCATCATTGTCACCAATTTTCATCCCCAATTCAAATCAGGTGTGAGTTACTGTCATAAAACGGATATTGAGTTAATACAGAAAAACTATAATCAAATTGAAAGTGGTAAAATGTATTTAAATCATCCGCCTCCCAATTATCATAGAAATAGAAAGACATTCTTAGTTTAACAATAAAAAATACATGTTCAACTTTTGATTCTCCGTTCAAACAGATGGCCAAAATAGGGAGGTTGCAGATCCAGGAATACCACATAACCCAATGAATCATTCTTTGATCTCAGTAGTTAATTGCACATCAAATGGAATCTCATTTCTGGTCACATCTTTCTCACCATCAAAGCCACGTCAATGGATAGTCATATTCTTAACAATTACTTATGCTATAGAGGCTTACTTTTAAATTTTCAATCAACTATACCTCAATCCAAAACTAGTCAGGATCGGCTTATGAATCCTTATTCATTCTGCTTTATTCAAGTCCACTTCATACACCACAGACAAATTTGGACTAAACTACATCTCAATTCTCAATCTCAAACTATCCAGGATCAACTTTAAGAATCCTTTGTTCACTCCACCCTATTACAGTCCATTTCAGCCCACTTGAAATATGCAAGTAGCTATAACTCAATCTAAAACTAATCAGCATTGACCTTACAAATCGTCTTTCCATTTGGCTCTATTTGGGTCTATTTCATTCCCGAGAACAACGAGAGAAACTATTTCTCAATCTCAAGCTAGCCAGGATCCACTTTACGAAATCCTATATCCATTCCAAGATAAATATGGAAGTCTTACAGGAACTTCAAATAAGCAAATGCAAGAGAAGGAAGTAAAACCTCGCCAGCTTGAGCGAAGCAAGAATGAAGATAACCTTCATCCATCCACTGCTGGAGATCACCAATCCAGAACGTTCTGTTATCTTCGCTTGAATTCTGCTGAATCTTAATCTGCTTCTGCTGTTGTTGTTAATGGTAGTAGGGCATGTATTGTTGACCGTACATCATCTGTTGCTGCATTACCATTGCCGCCGTTGGTGGATACTGCTGCATCGCCATCCATTGCTGTTGATACTGCTGCATTGCTAACCACTGTTGTTGTTGCAACTGTTGCTGCTGATTCATATCGCCATTCATATTTCCAACTTCCTCTCTCACTTTCCCTCATAAACAAAGAGAGTTTAGGGGAAGAAAATTAGGAAGAAGAGACGGGAAATGGAGAGAGCGAGAGAAAGAGTCGGTAGTAGAGGAACCTAGGATCAGTCTTCGTGCGTAACGATGTACGAATTTAGGCCGTCGATTGAAATTCAAGGGTTCTCTTTATTCGGCGTTGATAAGGAGTTTTTGATGACGATAATGTAGTTGGACCAGCTGACACAGGGTATGGGCGGGTCCCATCTTTGTCACTTCAAAACTTTAACTTTGCAGCCAAACATAGATCCGACTTCTAGATATGGCAAAGGTTGTTTTGCTCCCCTAGAGGTGTTTGGGGCAATTAAGCTAAAAGTGAGAAAAAGTTTAAGAAGAGGGCAGGTGACTCAACTTTTAATAATTGAATGTAGGTGATAATTACTTTCTTTGTTTTAAGTTATCTGTCTCAAATTTTTTAATTTAATTTTTCATTTTACTTATCTTTTTTTTATTAATCAAGACAAGATAATTTTTTTTTCATTATACCCTTAGTAATTGATTATTCCTTATTACTAGCATTGAATTATCAAATCTTGAAAAATATTGCAAAGACTTTGGTAATCCTATAATCTTAATAATTCATGCAAAAAGTGCTTTGGTATCCGTCATATAATAACTCCACTAATATTGAAACTAACAACATGACACAATTAATAGGGGCAAAATGGTAAAGTTACATTATCAATCGTTATTTTCTTAATAGTTGTATCATCTCAATTTGGGACGGGTAATTTGGAACGGAGAGAGTACTTTATTATGAATTAAGAAAGTTGGAAAAGTTTGAGAATAGCCCACAAGTTTTTTAATTTATATTTTGATCCAAATGTTAACCTAATATAACAAGAAACGGGGAAACGGGTTTGTTTCTCTCTCTTCTCATTCATTGTTGTTTTCTCTCTTCGCTATTTTTGTTATTCATTGTTACTTGATCAATTTTTTAGGTCCAATTTTGTCATAACAAGTTAGTTATTTGTTGCAACATGTCACTCATCTGTTGGAATCAGCTTCAAAGGTTCTTTAGTATTGTAATATCTATCCCAGTAGGTGTTTCATCTGTTGCAACAGATGGATTGTTTGTTGCAACATATGATTCACCTATTACAACAGATGACTCATGTGTTCCAATGAGCTTCAGGCCCGTAACATGAATCTCAATAAGTGAGTCATTTGTCGTAACTTATCGCTCACTTATTATAACATATTTTTCACTTATTACAACAAATTACTCATCTGTTGGGGTTCATGTTACGGCACTATGAAATCACTATTAATTTTATTATGATGTCATTATTAACTTTTTTTAACAAATGACTTTATTTAGGTGCCACTAATGGAAGGATCAATAATAATAGGGGTGGATTGCCATGGTCAATGGATCGAGAAGAGCAATCGATATGTATGGCATTGGAAGAAGGGTGAAATGTTAGAGACGATACTATGACAGTCCAAAGTGATGTTTTGTATAATGATTTTATGAACTTAATCATCACTTATTATGGACTGAATTATCAACCGGAAGAACTCGTCATCATCTACATGCACAGCTTCTTTAGAAATTAGATGGTAATACCTTTCAAGATAACCGATCAGGTTCGATTGTGTGCTTATCTTAGTGATTCAGCTAGGCCGGTGTTAAGGGTGCACATGGTTGAAAAATCGAGAGAGAATGAGAACCAGAATGTAGAAGAAGAACAACAATAAGACATCTTTGATGATAAGTTGGAGGATCTGGACATGAATATTCTAGATGATGATCAATACCTACGCCCATTGCTGCAAGCAATACGGTAGGCAGTTTTTCTCAATCGACACAATCTAGCAATCGTTAAGACGACAAAATCGTCTTTTATAAGGGAATATCATTCAAAGATTAAAAAGAACTTTCTACTTCTTTGTTTATTGCTTTCTTGAAAAAAGATTTCAGAGTAAAGAAGATGATTAATTCGAGCCAAGTTTTTTCCTTTAGATGTGTTAATCTAAACTACAAGTGGTGGTTGAAAGCTGTGAAATACTTAAGTTCTGATAAATTCGTCATTAATGTTTATGATAAGTATCACACATGTGGTTCGGAGCACATTACAGGCTAAAATCCTTATGACACAGCAGAGGTCCTCGGTTAATATTTCAAGAATAGATTCCCCAATAACAAAGGCCCTTCTATAAGTGATATGACCAATCAGCTCCTCACGAAATTGGGTGTTTGAAACACCCTGGTTACTGTAACTTAGAAAATTTCCTGGAATTTTAGTCTCTAGACACAACAGGACTCATAGGTATGAGCTGTATGTTGGGGTACGAACAGTATGGTCCAGTCGTATGCTGACCAGTGTTGGTTGGTGGGATAGATTTTGGTCATTGGAATGGGTACGGCTTATATGTTATGAGTCGTATGGTCGGATACGGATCATTTGATTTTTTCACTTAACCTTAGACTTGGTAACCTTGGTTGGATTTGAGTACAAGTGGCTCACCGTGAGCCGTAAGCCAGGGTATGAGTCATACCCAAGACTCATATGGTGGACAGTGTTCAATCCTCTTAGGATTCTATTCTGGCAGGGATACGGGTGAAGGTTACGGATCGTATATTTGGATATGACTTGAGTTAGATGAGTCATACCTTGGACAGTGTTGGGTCCAAGGGGGAGACCAAGGGTACGAGTAGTGGGTATCACTCGTACAGGAAGGATACGACTCGTAAGGGTCAGTTGTATCCCTGTGATGGGATTTTTGTGCAACTTAAGTTGGGGCAATCTGGACATTTCCCCACTTATCCTAATAAAGTGTTATGACTTATATTCCTATTGGAAGGTTATTTACCCTATTATCCTATTCATTAACACTTATAAACTCTTTCCTAAACACTCTATAATTATCTCAAAAGCTTTTGGGTAAAAAAGCTAGGGTTCCAACCAGAAGACTATTTTGGGGTTCTTGTTGGTGGTTTCTCTCTGTCTACTTTGTCAATTACGGCATATTCTCTTCCCTCATTGTTTGTTCCAACTAAAGGCATAGTTTTATACAATGTTTTTATGATTTGAATGTTGTATGATTTTGGGTTTTTAAATATATTTTGGGGGTTTCAGTTATAAATGCTTGGTTATGGCTTTCCCATGTATTAATTATGCTTTTATATGCATTAATGGTGGTTTTGGACAATTGTTTGCATGTGGGTGGTTCTTTGGTAATGGACTTTGATTTTGGAAATATTATGCCCCCAATGTGTTTGATAAAATGCTTTTAACAATGTTTTCATTATAATATTGGTTTTTCAATAGAATTTATGCATGATTAAACATGGTAATGGAACCATAAATAGTATGAATGGTTTAAATGGTTTTAAATGGATTAGGAAGGCCTTGGTGGCCATGGTTTTGGTTAATTGGAAATCATGTGGGGTACATAAAATTCCCTAAGGTTTGGCTAAGGATAATACTTGCAAGTTATTGTTGGTAGGATGATACCATTACTAATAACCTCGGTTAATAATAATGTTTTGGATGGAAAATGATTTTAATTAGGCTTAAATAAAGGAGGTATAGCAAAGCCGTAGAAGGTGGTGGTTCCGGGGGGATCTAAACTAGAAACTCATATTTGCTGCTGTCAGGTTTGGTCCAAGTGATCATGTGCATGATGTCATATTATATTTTGGGGGATGTATCAATCATCCCAGGTTTTCTTTCCTGGTCATGCGGCTTCATGTACTAGGGCCCTTTCAGCAGGGGGATCTAAACCCATATAGCTCATGGGTGGTTTAGGACGGCAAAGCTACACAACCCAGGTAAAGGCTTTGATGGTATTCTAAACCCGGTTCCCTTTCCCGGTATAGTTATATATATGTGCGTGTATGGTTGTGTGCATATGGATGGTTTTAATTGGTTTTATAAATGGCATTATTTTATCCTTATCCTGAGTTCATGCTAGCGATTACTTTCTAACCCATTTTTAAGCGATTATATACCCACACTATACAGAAACTGACTGTCCTACTCCTTCTACATAGTGATTGACTCTGGGATAGCTGTTGGATTGAAATGGTGAACTTTCATCTTTTCGGAAGACTCCATTTCATGTTATGGATATTTTTAGACATTTTGATTTATTTATGGATATTGATTTTCGCTATGGTTAGGGGCATGTCCCAACCGAATATTCTTACTCTTTTGGTTAGAAGCTTTATGGTACTACTATGGGTTAGAATAGGCTGGAGCGGTATTGGTGTTAGCCTTAATATTGTCATTAGAATTGAGGCTGACATCATTGGACATAATTTCTCACCGTTCCATCATATTTCATTTTAGGATTAATCATATTATGTTTTGGAACTTATTTGGTTATCGCCTGGTTTATGGCTCTTACTTCGGTATTAGTTTGGTTTGCTATGGTTGGACGGTTAGTATGGGATGGTTGGACTCGATTGGGTCGGTCATGGTTATGATTCTATTCCAAAGTCTTCATGTAACCTATTACACTATTTTGTTATATGCTCAAAATTCAGCCAACTCAGGGAAGGCGGCTGGAGGTTAGGTTAGGTAGAGACAAGGCCCCCGGTCAGGTCGGGTCAAGTTAGTATCAGAGCTCTTTCTTGGTATTCTATTTTCAAGCATGGAGTCTAAGTCTTGGAATTCTTCTCTATTCCTTAGTTGTTCACTTTTCAGATCATGCCTCGATGATCCGGAACATAAGGTAACTTTTTAGTCCTATCTGGGGACAATATTGGTGGGGTGCATCCTACGTCTGGAGTTAGTCTTCAATCTCATGAGTCCTATCCCTGATAGTTCTGGAGTTTCTCCGATCGCTACTAGTCTTCTACATGGTGAGGTGGATAATGCAGAATTTCATTAGTCTATTCATACTATTGCTCAATTAGTTATTGCTCAAGCTGAGAGGGATGCGTCTAGTGGGTTGTCTGTTGAGGCCATAAGGGTTGGCCAATTTATGAATCTGAATCCTTCTCTTTTTACTAGTGTAAAGGTAGAGAAGGATCCTCAGGGTTTCTTAGATGAAATAGAGAAGATATTCAAAGTGATGCAGGCCACTAATGTGAAAGGTGTAAACTTTGTAGCTTATTAGCTCAAGGATATTGCGTACCAATGGTACCAAGAGTGGAAGAGGGATAGAGGAGATGTGGAGGAGTCATCCTTATGGGATGTTTTTTCTAGAACTTTTCTGGATTGTTTCTTTCCTCAAGAGCTGAGGGAATCAAAGATGGAGGAGTTTGGTTTTTTGCACACATCCATTGGCCACTCCTACAGCCCACACACACCCAAGACATTCCAGGGGTCCAAAAGTGAGTCAATCTGCGATTGTGCCTTCATTGAACCATTCTGAGCCTTTTTGAGTTGTTCCCACTTGATTTGAAGCTTGTATATCCTTTATATATCATCATAATCGATTCACCAAGCATCCTATAGTATTAAACACAGAAATTTAAGGCTAAAAACAACACAACATCCAACATGACGAACTAGAAACACGAGCTAAGCATAGGCTAATTTCACTTTGATCTTTAACTCATTGTTTTGACCCTTGGCTTGATCCGATTGAACCTTGAGCATAATAAACAATTTAATATATGATTACACATAAAAACCATTTGTAACACTTTAAACACAATAGAATCCACCAGAATCAACTAGACAAACATCTAGCTCAAGCTAGAAACACTAGTTTTCCACGTTGAACTCTAAATGAATCTTTTAGGTACAAACTTGTTTGAAACTCACTCTTAACATAATAAACACATGTTTTAACACTATTATACACATTTATCTCGTTATCAACCCATATATTACATGAATCATCCTCAAAAAAAGGCTAAAAAGCCTAGAATAGTGACGCTAGAATGTATAAATACACCCAACATCACCACCCCACACTTAAAGCCTTGTTCATCCTCGAACAACTCTTTACTATAAACCACATGATCTGGATATTCTACACTTCTACTACATGAAAAATACTCAAAATAGTACTACAATGACTAAATGAAATGCAAGTTACTATACTAAGCATGTTACAAACACAATTGAAAGCTTATGAACACTACTCCAAAACATCCTCGCCTAAGAATTGACTCACCAAGTTGGCAAACTCATGTATGTCATTCAATCAAGGACATCATACAAGTCACCCACATTCAACAAATATGTGTCCCTCACAACAAGAGAGTTACCTATAATCACTCACAATTAAGCAATTTATAACATGATGGGTACAATAATCAAATTATGCTCACTCTCACAAGGAATTCACAAGTTACACACAAATGAACCATAGGATTGCCCTTAGTGTAATGATCCACTAATAGTCGAATGTAAAGCTTAAGATCCATTAGGACTTTTTTGGGTTGTAATGTAGGACACGAGAGGATGGGACACGAGGGCGGCCTTTCGATTCACCCCGCGCATGGAATGCAAGGGGTGAAAGGCGATCGATAAAACTTGATAATGCCTAGGCATTAGGTATGCAGCACAGGAAACCAACTTCAAGCAAGCCTAAATTGCGCTTGCCCCACGATTAAGATAGCATGCAGGTTAGGACGTCGCTGCTCGAGCAGGGATCCAACCTAACCACACATGCCGAACACAACTCACGCTTCGAGTAGTAGATACCATCAAACAAACTATAACTACTTTAATAAGCCATCCGCAGTTTCACAGTCTAAATTTGTTTATACTTACACATGCATGGCTTAGGATAAGGGACGGGTAGGAACTATTTGGGAATTGTGACTAACCTCTCTAAGAGCTTTAATACACTACATTATACATTTAAAATCACTCTCCAACCAAACTACACTTATTCATTCATCCATACCTTTTGTTTTTGCCCTATCTCTTTTAAGCATTTTCACAAACACTTGGTGGATACCTAGTTTACTACCACAAAAATTAATTTTTTTTCTCATTTTTCACAATCATGACAATATTATAGCATAAATTATATCACACCCATCCACCACACATCAATTATTAACACCAATAGCAATTACCTTAGGGTATCAATTTTACCTTTTTTTCTTTAATTTCTCATTTTTTTTTCAATTTTTTTTCATTAAAGCACTTAGGAGCTTTTTGGATTAAATTATGGTCTATCAAAGAAGGGTATTAGGCTACATATGAAGCTACCAAAGAAAAGGATAAAGGCTCAATAAGGGTTAACTAAGATAATGCACAATAGGTAGGACAAATAAAAGGTATAGAATAAAGCTATCAAAGAAATGCCTAAATAATCTCCTAAAACCACACTCTTTATTTCGCTTTACACACATACTGGGAAAGTTCTAGACATCACATACAACCAGGAATATACAAAAATTTTACACACACATGGCACATGCTCAACTCAATAGGATCTTCATAGACTCCCAACCAAATAATTATTCAAAATTAAGCCAACAAGAACAAGAGTTATAAACTTGAGCCTAACAGTTTCAAAAATAATAATTCTCATAATTTACGTGATTCCACAAACAAACCCACTTGCATCATGTAATAAAAAATAGCACCAACAAGAGTATCTCACTTATTCCTATCCTAAAATTTTTTAATTGAGCCAAAAATTTGGGAATTTTTTCACCCCACACTTAAAAATCTACTTTGTACACAAAGTGAATTTAAAAGTAAGAGATAGAAATACTCCCTGAGGCCTCTAGGCCTAGCTAGTAACATCTTTTTGCATAAAGGAGATCCATGGGACCCCATACACTTAGTCTTTGCCATGCTCCTTGGCTCAAGTTTATGGTACTCAGACTTCCCATTAACTTGTGACTCAACCAAAAACAAAAACTATATGAAATAAAAACTAAAATAAAACTAAAAAAAACATACCTAATTAACTTAGGTTGCCTCCCAAGAAGCGCCTAATTTAGTGTCGCAGAACGACCTAACTCAACTCAACTCAACTATATTCCTTCACTCTTTTACTCCCTTTTGGGAGCTATTTTTTCATTCGTTTCTGACCTCTTGAGTTTTCACTCTCAATGTCAATATATCTCTTTTTTTTAACCTCCATCATGTTGAGAAATGGTGGTTTCATCTTAGGTCGCTCAATCAAGTAGTCAAAAGAGGTTTTTGGTTGCTTGAACACCCTACATTCATCCCTTTCAATCACATTGATCTTGTATAAATCTTTATATTTAGGATTTTCAATGGGTGCTTTGTAAACATCAAATACCACTTCTTCATCCTCTACCCTCATCTTGAGCGTGCCTTCTCTAACATTAATTAACGCTCATCCGATTGCTACAATTGGATACCCCAAAATGATTGGCACCTGTTCATTTGCCTCAAAATTAAGAACAATTAAGTCATTAGGAATAACAAATTTACCAACCTTAATGAGGGCATATTCAATTATTCCTTTAGGATATGCCATGGGACCATCTGCTAGCTACAAAACCACGGTGGTTGATCTAGGCTTTCCTAAGCCTAATTTTTCAAACAAAGATAGGGGTATAAATTTATACTTTCCCCTAAATCACTCAATGCATGGAATTCTTTGTTCCCAATTTGAATAGGCATAGAAAAATTCTCCTGATCTTTCAATTTCTTACAGATTTATTGTGTCATTACCGCACTACACTCTTCAGTGAGTGTTATTGCTTCCATATCTTGCAATTTTACCATATTCGTAACCACATCCCTCAAGTACTTTGCATACTTAGGCATACCCTGCAAAACATCTAAAAGAGGTAAATTAATATGAAGCTCTTTAAATGTGTCAAAGAACTTTTTAAACATTGCATCCTCATTCGCTTTTATTTGTCTCTAAGGGAAGGGTAGTGGCAGCTGGGGGTGGGCATTCGGCCGGTTCGGTCTGACTGTTTAATATCGGTTAGGTTTACCAGTTTTTGAATTGACAAAAATGAAATCCATAACCAAACTGAAATAAATTCGGTTTTGTTCGGTTTTTACAAATTCGGTTCGGTTATTTCGGATTTTTATTTCGATTTGAAATATTAAAGTAGTTAGCCTCTCTTTTTCATAACTGAGCATTTAAAATTGATGAACTTTTTTAGAAAAATTATTTTTTTCAAACCTGTTTTTCATTCCCAAATATAAATAATTATAAATAACTCAGTATGGATGAAACGAAATGAAATAATCATAAGCTTAACATAATACATAACGTCATTAATCATTACATATAATATAACCTTGCATAAATAGTTTACAAAACAACACAAAAATCGTAAAAATAGTCCATGAAACAACATCCTTTCTGCATAAATAGTCCATAAAACGGTCCAAAGTCACCAAAATAGTCCATAAAATATTTGAGTCACTAAAACAATCCATAAACAGCCTGCGGTGTATGCGAATTTACTGTTAAATGTTATATATATATAACATAATATTATGTTATATATATTATATAATAATATATATATATATTGTTTATTTATTTATTTATAAAATTTCAGTTTTTCGGTTTAAACCGAATTTTTAAAAAACTGAAAACTGAACCGAAAAATCGAAATTCTAAAATTACAAACCAAATTCGATCCGAAAAACTAAAAAACCAAAATTAAAATTAAATTTTGGTTTGGTTTTTTGGTTTTTTCGATTTAAACCAAAATATGGCCACCCTTAGTGGCAGCCTCTTCTTCACTTCTTCTACAACCACTCTTTCCTTCAAGTACTCAAACTTCCTTGAATTTTCAGCAACTCTGTCATTTACCTGTTAGGTCACCACATCAGCATCTATCTCCTTAGTTACCTTTGGAGGTTCTCCATGAAGTTCTTTACCACTCCTCAAGGTGATTGCCATGACTTACTTTGGATTTTCTATATCAGCTGGCAAACCACCTTGTGGCCTAGTATTTAACACTTACTGTAACTGCCTAACCTATAACTTTAATCTTTTATAGGCGACTTTCTGATTCTGTAACTTTGTCTGTTGATTTTTCATATTCGCCAACAGTTATGCTTGCCCAACTGTAAGTTACTTCAATATCTCTTCCATGTTGCTAGTTGATTGACTTGGTTGGGTATGTGACTGTAGGGCATTCTATGACTGATTTGGTGGTTGAGTTTGCCACTTCATGTTGTAGGCATTACCATAATTAGGCCTTTGAGCATTGCCTACATATATCACAAATTTTGGATTTGAAGCATACATGGTAGCTGCATGACTACTATTTCCACATACTTCATACCAACCTACAACTTGTTGGATGACATTTACTGTGGCTGCAGGTTGTGCTGCTCCCAAATTCATGCCACTAAAATGAGTGTTGATTAAATTTTGTGAGGCAGAAACCTGTGCTGATAGGACTGTGAAATGGTCAAACTCTAGTACACCCGTAATTCTTTTTATGGAACTTCTAAAATCTGAATGCCAATCTAGATTTTCTTGTGCTATGCGGTTCAACAATGTGTTCAACTCATCATAAGTTAGCTCCAATGCTTAAATACCTGTGGCTGAATCTAGAAAAATCTTCATATTATGATCAAGTGCTTCTATAAAAGTGTGAGCAAGTACCTCATTCGACTGTTGGTGATATGGACAATCCCGAAAAAGAGCCTTGAAGCATTCCCAAGCATGATAGAGGTTTTTAGTAGGCTTCTATTTAAAGCTCACTATCTTACTGCGAAGTCTTCCAGTCTTGCCTGATGGAAAGAATCTGATAAGAAACTTTCTGGCTAAGTCATCCCATGATGTAATTGAATTAGCCGGCTCCATATTTAACAACCTTTTAGTTTCTCCCAAAAGTGAATGGGGAAAAGTGTCAGCCTTACATAATCTGGAGTCACCCCAGTCGGAGTAAATGTATCAGTAGGCTCAATGAAGGTTTGCAAGTGGACTTGTGGATCCTCGTATGAAAGCCCTGCGAACTGTTCACTGCTAATAAGAAGCTGCACCTATTGTGTTTTAACTCAAAATTTCCCTCAACTGTCGGTCTTTGAATTGGGAAAGTGAAGTTTATTGGAAGTGGGACCGCCACTTCCCTAACCTTCCTACCAGTTGCTTGTTGTTCAGCTATAGGAACGATATTCGCTTGGTCTTCTTGGATTTATGGAATTCTAGGGAGATGGATTAGTTCTCTCCTACATTGATGGTAAAGTTTCTCGGGTTTCGAGCTTAGTTCTACCAACTCCCGATCCCTTGCCAGCTTATAAACTTAGAAATCTATCTCCTGCAAACACAAAAACAAGACCAAGCGTAAAAATACCAAATAAATCTAAAAATAAAACTAAAATAAACAATTACAAATATACAAGTCTCCGACAACGGTGCCAAAAACTTGACAGCATGCAAGCGCACACGCAAGTGTACGTGATCTACCAAGTAATATAATGGCCTTCAGAAAAGCTGAGTTATCGATTCCACAGATACTAGATTTGGCAAAGATTTGATTTTAGTTCACACTTTAGATTTAATTGATGTGAGAGTAACCAAAAGAGAGAATTGAGTTTGTAATTACAAATAAAGTAAATAATGCGTAAAGTAAAGATCTTGTAATAATCAATAGGAGAAAACCCAGGGTTGAAGCACTCTGAACAATCATATTATGCTATTGGATTTCATTCGTTAACTTGCTTATCTTGGTTGTTGATTCGTAGGGTTAATTGCGCGATTATTGTTTCCCAACCTCTAATCTATTATCTAAGTTTAACTTACACCTACATCGTTGAGCGGGGATATAATAATTCACTTAAGTTCTTAACAAATATCATCATACATATGAATCAAGTAAGGTATCTAAATATATCCCTGTGCTAGATACTAATTCAAGTTTCTTATTTTATGAAGAATCAAGAACCATACTCTGCTTATTCTTATATTCTATCGCCCTATTCTCTCTCCCGAGTTCACAAGGTTGACAATGAATATATTTTTTAAGGGTCGCGAATCCTTAAAATAGTTAAAACGAGAATAAGTAAACAACCAATATTGATAAGCAAAGAAAACAAACTTAATCCATAGAAATAATAATCATGTTCTTGGCTCCAACCTTGGAAAGGGGGCGTTTTAGCCACGCATAGTCATAATTGTAATAAAAAATAGTAATTAACGACTAAAAATATAAATGAACTAAATAAAAATAATAAAAACTTAATGAAGAAGTTGTAGCAGCCTTTCTCTCTCCAAAATATGCTAAAAGATATGTAAAAACGTGATGCAACATGTATTTATAGTATAGGAGCAACCCCTTTCCGTGTTGGACAAGAAAACGTTCAGTTATTGAGCCCCGACCTAGGTGTGATGGCGCCCTAGATTCAACTCCACTATAGGTAGGGCGTCACCTCAATATTGCCCTACCTCTCTGGAATTTGTTATTCAGAATTTTTCTAAGGCAAGAGAGCACCTAAATGAGCCCGCATCGTGGGCTAATCCCCTCTAGGACCACCACGCGCCACATGGATAATATTTTGGTCCTCTTCTGAATCCATTGGTTTTTTTCACGCTTCCATTGGCCACTCCTACAGACTACACACGCCCAAGACATTCTAGGGGTCCAAAAGTGCGTCAATCTGTGATTGTGTCTTTATTGAGCCATTCTTAGCCTTTTTGAGTTGTTCCCACTTGATTTGAAGCTTTTATATCCTTCATATATCATCATAATCCATTCAACAAGCATCCTATATCCTGTAAAATAACAATTTAAAGCTCAAAACAACACAACATCCAACACGACGAACTAGAAATACGAGCTAAGCATAGGCTAATTTCACTTTGATATTTAACTCATTGTTTTTCCCCTTGAATTGATCCAATTGACCCTTGAGTATTATAAACAAGTTGTTTCATATATGATTATACATAAAAACCATTTGTAACACTTTAAACACAATAGAATCCACAAAAATCAACTAGGCAAGCACCTTGCTCAAGCTAGTAACACTAGTTTTCCAGGTTGAACTCTAATTGAATCTTTTAGGTACAAAGTTGTTTGAAACTCACTATTAACATCATAAACACATTCTTTAACATTATGATATACATTTATCTCATTATCTACCCATATATCACATGAATCATCCTTAAAACTAGGGGTGTGCAAAAACTGAACCGACCAATAAACCAAATCAATAAAAATGTTATTGGTTTATTGTTCTTGGGTTAACTGGTTTTTAATGGTTTTATAAAAAAATTATTGATTTATTGGTTCGGTTTGGTTTTTTCTTATTGGGTTAACATACCTATTATTTTAATTATACAAACTCTTAATTTCTCCTATTTAGTTCAAACTTGAAGATTCTTATAAATTAAAATACATCATCTAGTATTTTTGGTTGCAACTAAGATTCATTTTTTTCATGTTAGTTACTACTATTTCTATTTTATGAGTATTTTCTTATCGGTTAAACCAAAAATCAAATCATTAAGGACTAAAAACTGATAAACCAAAAAATCGATAAAAATATCTTATTGATTTGGTTATTGGTTTAGCATATTAAAAAATCAAAAACAGATAAACCGAACCGATAGTATATAAAACCAAACCAAACCGATCGATGCACACCCCCACCCAAAACAAGGCTAAAAAGGCTAGAATAGTGACGCTAGAATGCATAAATACACCTAACATCAGTGGATCCACAAAAGGTGGTTGTGGTTAAAAGGTGGCCTGGACCCATGAATCTAACCGATATTTGAAGCTTCTTGGGTTTGGCTAGGTATTATTGATGGATTATGGAGAGATTTTCGATGATAGCTGCTCCTTTGACTAAGTTGACCTAGTTAAAGGCAAAGTTTTCTTGGTCGGATGCTTGTGAGGAGAGTTTCGAGAAGTTGAAAGATCAGATAACTTTGGGTCCGGTTTGATATTTCTTGAGGAAAGTGAGGGGTTTGTGGTTTATTGTGATGCATCTAGGGTGGGACTTAGTTGTATTTTGATACAGCATAGAAATGTAATTGCCTATGCTTCCAGGCAATTGAAGGTGCATGAGGGGAATTATTTTACTTATGATTTAGAGCTGTTGGCGGTGGTTTTTGACTTGAAAATTTGGTGGATTTAGCTGTATGGAGTACACGTAGACATATTTTCTGATCATAAGAGTCTACAGTCTGTGTTCACTCAGAAGGAGCTAAATCTTAGGCAATGGAGATGGCTGAAACTTCTCAAAGATTATGATATGAGTCTTCACTATCACTCAAGTAAGGCTAACATCATTGCTGATGCTCCTAGTAGGTTATCCATGGGGATTTTGACTCATGTGGAGAAAGGAAAGTGAGAATTGGTGAAAGATATTCACCGTTTGGCAAATCTTGCAGTTCGTCTTATGGATTCTGAGGATGGTGGAGAGATGGTACAAGAAGTGGTTCGATCATCTCTTGGTTCAGAGATTAAGAAGAAGCATGTGCTAAATTCTATCTTGATTAAAATCAAGAGTAATATGGGTATGCAAAAGGTAATGATGTTTGAGATAAGTGGCAATGGTACTTTACAGTACCAAGGAAGGTTGTGTGTTTCTGATGTCGATGGTTTACGGCAAAGAATTTTAGCTGAGGCACATAAATCACTCTATGTTGTACATCCTAGCTCGACAAAGTTGTATCACGATCCCATGAAGATATATTAGTGGAATGGTATGAAAAGAAACGTGGCTGATTTTGTGGCCAAGTTCTTGGTGTGTCAACAAGTTAAAGTTGAGCACATGAGACCTGGTTGGTTGTATTAAGAGATTATTTTTCCAAATAAAAATAGAGGTAATCAATATGGATTTCGTTATCGGTCTTTCTCCGTCTTAAAACCAATTTATTCGATTTGGGTCATCATGGATTGGATGACAAAGTTTACTCACTTTTTGCCAGTGAGGACTACCTTCTTGGTGGAGGATTATGCAAAGTTATATCTTCAAGAGATTATGAAGCTGCATGAAGTACCTGTTTCAATTATCTCTAATCGAGGTACACAATTCTCATCCCATTTCTGGCAGTCTTTTCAAATGGGATTAGGTACTAAGGTGAATCTGATACTGTTTTTCATCCTCAGATGGATGGGCAAGCGGAAAGAACTATTCAAAAATTAGAGGATATGCTTTGGTCATGTGTGGTTTATTATGGTGGCAGCTGGGTTGAACATCTACCTTTGGTGGAGTTTTCTTACAACAATAGCTATTATTTTAGTATTGGCATGACCCCTTTTGAGGCATTGTATGGTAGGAGATGTAGATATTTTATTGGTTGGTTCGAGCTTAGTGAGGCGGATATATTCACTCCGAATTTGGCCTTTCAGGCTATGAAAAAGGTAAAGGTGATTCGAGATAGGCTTAAGGCTGCCTAAAGTTTTCAAAAGTCCTATACGGATATAAGTCATAGAGACTTAGAGTTTAAGATTGGGGATAAGGTATTCCTCAAGGTATTTCCCATGAAGGGAGTAATGCGGTTTAGCAAACAGGGGAAGCTCAGTCCCAGGTATATCGGTCCTTATGTGGTTTTGCGGAGGGTTGAAAATATTGCTTGTAAATTGGAGTTGGCTTCTAGTTTGAACTCCATTCATCCGGTATTTCATGTCTCCATATTGAGGAAGTGTCTTGGTGATACTTCTTCGATTATTCCTTTGGAGGGGTTAGGTATCTCAGACTCTCTGTCTTATAAAGGTTCAAGGTTGAGATCTTGGATAGATAGGTTCGTTAGTTATGAACAAAGAATTTGGCTTCAGTTAAGGTTCTATGGCGGAACCATAAGGTGGAAGAAGCTACATGGGAAACGGAGAAGGACATTAAGTTCAAGTCTCCGCATTTATTTTTAGCTCCTGGGTTTCGTGCAAAAGTTATGTGTCTTCAACACATCTTTATTTTTAGAGTTTGTGAAAGAAAAGATTAATATATTTTCTTCTTTATTTTTAAACTTTATTAAATATTAGAAATATATTTGGCAATGCAAATGACTCGTGCGTGTGTTTACCTCTACCTTGTCCGTTATTTAGGGACGAATGTTCCTAGTGAGGGAGGCTAAAACGCCCTGGTTACTGGACCTTAGAAAATATTTTGGAATTCTGATCATTTGACCTAGTATGACTCATGGGTATGAACCGTATGTTGGATTATGAGTGGTATGGTCCAGTCGTATGCTGACCAGTGTTGGTTGGTGGTATGGATTTTAATCACTGGAATGGGTATGACTTGTATGAACGAGTCTTATAGTTGTATGTGGATCATTTGGTTTCTTCACTTAACCTTATACTTGGTAACCTAGGTCAGATCTGAGTACGAGTAGCTCACCGTGAGCTGTAAACCAGGGTACGAGTCAAACCCAAGACTCGTATAGTGGACAGTGTTCAATCCTCTTAGGATTTGATTTTGCCAGGGATACGGGTGATGGTCATGGATTGTATATTTGGATATGACTTAAGTTGGATGAGTTGTACCTTGGACAGTATTGGGTCTAAGGAGGAGACCAAGGGTACGAGTGGTGGCTATCACTCGTACAGGGAGGATACGACTCGTAAGGGTCAGTAGCATCCTTGTGACAAGATTTTTTTGAAACTTCAGTGGGGGCAATCTAGATGTTTCCCCACTTATTCTAATAAAGTCCTACAACTTATATTACTATTGGAGGTTATTTACTCTATTATTCAATTCATTAACACTTATAAACTCTTCCTAAACACTCTATAATTCGCTTAAGAGCTTTTGGGCAAGAAAGCTAGGGTTCTAAATTGAAGACTAATTCGGGGATCGTGTTGGTGGTTTCTCTCCGTCTACTTTGTCAATTAAGACATGTTCTCTTCCCTCATTGTTAGTTTCAACTAAAGGCATGGTTTTGTACAATGTTTTTATAATTTGAATGTTGTATGGTTTTGGGTTTTCCAATATGTTTTGGGGGTTTTGGTTATAAATGCTTGGTTATGGTTTTTCCATATTTTAATTATGCTTTTATATGCATTAATGGTGGTTTTTGACAATTGTTTGCATGGGAATGGTTCTTTGGTAATGGACTTTGGTTTTGGAAATATTATGCCCCCAATGTGTTTGATAAAATGCTTTTAACAAGGTTTTCGTTATAATATTAGTTTTTCAATTGAACTTATGCATGATTTAAACATAGTAATGGAACCCTAAATGGTATGAATGGTTTAAATGATTTTAAATAGATTGGGAAGGCCTTGGTGGTCTTGGTTTTGGTTAATTGGAAATCATGTGGGGCACATAAAATCCCCTAAGGTTTGGCTAAGGATAATACTTGCTTGTTATTGTTGGTATGACGATACCACTACTAATAGCCTTAGTTAATAATAATGGAATAATTTTTTGAATGGAAAATAATTTTAATTGGGCTTAAAGGAGGGAGGTGTATCAAAGCCGTGGAAGGTCTTGGGGAATCTAAACTGGAAACTCATATTTGCCTATGTGAGGTTTGGTCCAAGTGATCGTGTGCATGATGTCACACTATATTTTGAGAAATGTACTAGTCATCCCAGTTTTTCTTCATTGGTCGTGCGACTTCATGCATTAGGGCCCTTTTAGCAGAGGGAGCTGAACCCATATAGCCTATGGGTGGTTTAGGACGGCAAAGCTACATAACCCAGGTAAAGGCTTTAATGGCATGCTAAACCCGAGTCCCTTTCTCGATATGGTTATATATATATATGTATGGTTGTGTGCATATGGATAGTTTTACTTGGTTTTATAAATGTCATTATTTTATCCTTATCCTGAGTTCATGTTAACGATCACTTGCTAACCCATTTGGCAACTTTATACCCACGTTATGCAGGAATCGCCTTTTTTACTTCTCCTACATAGTGATTGACTCTTGGATAGTTGTTGGATTGAAATGGTGAGCTTCTATTTTTTTGAAAGGCTCCTAAAATCAGAGTGTTGGTTTTAGCTATGGTCGGGGATATGTCCCAACCAGATATTCTTACCCTTTTGGTTAGAGGCTTTGTGGCACTGCTATAGGTTAGAATGGGCAAGATTGGTATTGGTATCGACCTTAATATTTGCATTGGAATTGGGGTTGACATCATTGGACATAATTTCTCGCTATTCCATCATATTTCATTTTAGGATTAATCATATTATATTTTAGAACTTATTTGGTTATCACCTAGTTTATGGCTCTTGTTTTGGTGTTGGTTTGGTTTGCTATGGTTGGACGGTTGGTATGGGATGGTTGGACTCGATTGGGTCGGTCACGGTTGTGATCCTATCCCAGAGTCTTCATGTAAGGTGTTACACTATTTTGTTATATGCTCAAAATTTAGCCAACTTAGGGCAGGCGGCTGGAGGTTGGGTTGGGTCACGAGGGTGGTCTACGGTCCCAGTCGGCCTTGGGACGTCCATTATGACAAGGCCCTTGGTCGGGTCGGGTCAGGTCAATGTTACGGTCTGTTATCAGAAGATATATACAGCCATAAGGATTGCCAAGGACATGGTTAGGGGGACATACGAGCATGGGTATGCAATGCTCGATGCCTACCGTTACATGCTTGAATCCACAAATCCCCAAAGTAAGTTGACGTTGGATATTGAAGAAAATGGAAGGTTCAAGTACTTTTTTGTATCCTATGGTGCTTCAATATTTGAGGAATGTCATAGACATCGACGAAACCTTCTTGAGAAGCAGGTATAATGGAGTTTTGCTAGCAGTGGTGGCGCAGGATGCGGAGAGTCACATCTTTCATGTCGCTTTTTGTGTAGCGGATAAGGAATATGATGCCTCATATGGATATTTTTTTGAAAAAATGTAAAGCTGCATCGAAGATACCAAAGAGTTGTGTTTTATTTCGGATAGGCATCCAAGTATCCCAAAGATGGGTTCAATTTTCAACACTCCAACAAACTTTGGTTGTTGCATGAGGCATCTTTGAGATAATATTCAAAACAACTTTCACAACGAAAGGGTCATGATCTTTTTTTATAGAGAAGCTAAAGCATATAATAGAGATGAGTTTCTAGACCATTTCAATCAAATAACGGATATACATCCCAAGGTAGCAGAATATCTCGTACGTGTCAGTTTCGAGAGATGGAGTCGGGCATTCTGTCGGGCAAATAGGTACATTCTTATAAATTTAATGTCTTGTTTGAGTTATAAGCTTAGTATGATGTCATACTAAGTGATTCTTTTATATAGGTATAATATTATGATGTGAAACATAGTTGAATCGGTGAATTCATTGTTTGATGTTGAAAGAGAATTTCCCATTATGGAGCTATTTGATGAAATAAACAAGAAGTATGGCAAATTATTTCACGAAAGGCGCAAGCAGTTTGAGAATGCATGAGCCAAATTTGTTCTAGAAGTGAAAAAAATATCAACAAACGTCAGTCTGGGGAATAGGTTATTTGCTCATCAAATAGCAGATTGCAATTTCAGTATCGATGGTCATGGTGATGTTGCCACAGTCAATCTTTAAACAAGATCTTGTACATGCAGAGCTTTTGACTTGGACAAAATACCCTGTCGTCATGCTATGGCAGCACTTCGAGCTTAATACGGTGCACAATATGAAACTAAAATTTATGAGTGCTCCTCTCCATATTATTCGGTGGAAAGATATATGATGGCATATAGTGAGAATATTAATTTGGTACCTCCCGAAGAATCTTGGGTTATTCCTGTTGAGCTTTTGGGGTGATTAATACCTCCTTCATATATTGACCCAAGCACTATCAAATTGGAAAGAATGTGATATAAGAGGAGGCGTGGAGTCGGAGAATCATTTCCATCAAGATAAAACAAGCGCTCTGTATGTAAGAAAGCTGGCCACAAAAGAACTACATGACCGGATCGTAATCCGCCATGATTGTTGTAATAGTAAAAACTTGTGTTATTGTTATTATAGACTTTTATATCTTTAACCCATTGTGAACGTAAATGTTATTATTTATTATATAAAATCTATTTTTAATAACTTGTGCATCAATCAAAAGAGGCAAAATATGAACGAAATACAACAGATCACAAAATTATTTTTAGAAGATTATCCATCTGTTGCAACATATGGACAGTTGTTGGAAGAACACAATACAGTTCATCAAAATGAAGTATGTTCCTCCAACAGATGACCAATCTGTTGCAACATATGGGTAATCTATTGGTCCATCTTTTGAAAGAACTCAAACTCTTGCTATTGATACTGGATTCAAAATTGTTCCTTACGTGCAACTGTCGACATGTTTGTTGAGAAGAACAAATAGATAGAATAAAAATTAAATAAGAATTAAAAAGTCAAAGTCGACCAAACATAATTTTTTCATTAAACAAAAATAAAATACATTAGGTAGGTAGATCCGATATAGAAAAATAAAAATACATATGCTAAAAAAAACATCACGTAATTATTATTATTATTATTATTATTATTATTATTATTATTATTATTATCAGCCGGCCAATCATCAATCGACAGCAGCAGGGTCCTCCTCAGCCTGCGCATCTCTTGGAACATCCTTATTCTCATGGCGACCAACTCCCAGTGAGGTCATTAACCTGCCTCTGAAGTTTCCATATGATATTTCGCAGAATAGCAATGTCCCAAATAGGTCTGTCACATCTAGAACAAGCATGAATTGATAAAAAATGTAAACACAAAAGTAAAGAAAAAAGTTCGAATGTAATACAACATATACTACCAACTAGTAGATTTACACATAAAAAATTTTCTCAACGAGAAAGGAATAGGGTTTTTAAGAAAAATGGTCGAAGATGTATTAGAAAAAGATAAAATGCAAGAAATAAATTAAGTGGAGTAGAATGAAGAGTAAGGAGAGACCTATTTATAGAAGATTGAATCTGAATGTGTTAGGAAAAAAGGCACGACTGTTCACCTCCATTTTATTAATTACATTCAAACTGCTGACTTTTTATTTTCTGCAAAAAGTCATGACTTTTTGTTTTACATTCAAACTTCTCACCTTTTCAAAATGATTTATTTAAATAATAACCATTTTTTTGAGTTGTTGCAGCAAATAGTCCCCCTGTTGTATCAGATAACCCATCTATCGCAACAGGTTTACCATATGTTGCAACAAATGGTTTATATGTGCAACCGATGAGACAGTTGTAGCAAAATATGGATTATCTGTTGCGACAGATGGACTATCTACTGGAGGAGATATTGTGATTTCTTCTAACAGCTGATTCATCAGTTACAACAGATGGAGAATTTGATTCATCAGCTATTTTGAATGCGTTAGACAAAAAGTCATGACTGTTCACCTCCTTTTTTATAATCATCATATACCTTAATTAATTCAAATTGGTGACTGTTTTATTATATAAATTTAAAAAATAGATTTAAAAATAAAAAGGAGAAAAGTCACGACTTGTCGCCTATTTAATATTAACATTAGTTATTAAAACTAAATAACCGTTTTTTTACATGTTATAAATTGTTATTATCATTTATTTCTTTATTATTTATTTATAGATGGTTTTTCATATTAAATAATCGAAAAGTCATGACTTTTCACCCTTTCAATAACAATGACTATTTTTTTTATTAATAGTTGGTTTTGTCATTCTTTCCTGCAGGTGGACCATCTATTGCAACATATTGGTCATTTATTGGTTGGACGCAATCCAGACTGATGAACTGTATTGTGTTCTTCCATCCAATGTCCATCTGTTGCAACACATAGGTAATCAACTGAAAATATTTTTTATAGACTGTCGTATTTAGTTCTGGTTTTACCTCTTTTTATTTAACAAAGTTCATATCAAACAACAACACAAGTTTTCTATTAAAACGATCATGGTGCATTACATACGTAGCACTTATTTTTTCTTGACAGGCATGTAGTCCTTTAACATTGAAGATGGTTACCCTTTGAGCCTCTGTAGTCTTGCACACTACTTTACGATAGGAAGTGAAAATTAAACACTGTCTGGCATTGATGAGGTAAGAAGAATATGGTTCGTGTAGATGGGTGGATCCACTTTCCTGCGTGGGAGTTATGTATTACTGGTTACGTTATCGTGACAAACACATCTAAAGTACAATGATTTTGTGAAATGTAGTTTTTTACCAATTATACATTGATCCTCCAAACAAGATCCCGCATTTTATAATTAAGTGTGATAGGTGCGAACTGATAAGACTAAAGGGTTCCAAGAAGGTGGTGTCGATGTCCTATTATAATTTAATGACAATTTTGCACATGTTTATGTGTCAAGTTCTGAGAAGGGATCAATATTTGATTTCATTATAGAGGTTTAATAGTGGTTGGACTAATTTTAATGGCTTAATAGACTTCAAAAAGGCCTTTGAAGCCTCTAGTGCAACAAACAAGAATGGAAAACCAATAGATATTCCCCTGATCCAAATTTATATGGATGGGTTGCTTGAGAAGACTATTACACAGTAGAAGGTGCTTAGGAGAATACCTGTGTGGTAAAGGAGAGGTGGAAAAGACCATATATTAACTCAGATTTTGTTAAAAAGAAAACACAGGGGAGCAAGTAAGGAACTTCTAGCCAATTTGGCCAATGAAATTGACATAAAAGATAAAAAAATCCGAATGAGCTGCAAATATGAAATTGTATCCAAAAATTAAAATCCCTCGGTTGTCATTGAAAAGAAAAATGGTGAAGCGGACTGGACCTGTACACTTTACTAGGGAACTACGACTAGTTAGAGTGGCTTGGAATGTTGATTCACAAAGCGCAGGATCAAAACTCCAAGGAAGCAGTTTGGCGAGCACTAAGGATTGGTTAGATGGTCAGTCAGGAATGGTAGTTAAACCAAGAACTTCTGAAGTAAAAATAAGGAGACTAAGACGTTAATTTTTAAAGTCTAACTTACATCCCATGACTTCTGTTCATGGTTCTGATCAGGTCAATGGCAATAGAAACATAAAGGCCTAAAGTTGGGCAGAAATCTCATGCCTTTTTATTTCCACTGCCTTTGACTTGACTAGAACCACAAACAGAAGGTCTAGAATGTAAGTTTAACTTCAGAAAATGGCATCTTAGGTTGATCCCTTATTTTTAACTTTAGGAGTTATTGGTTTAAATCATGTTCCTGAGTAAGCAACTTACCACTCCTCGCGTGCCCGCAAATCTGCTTTCTTTGAGTTCTGCTCCTGTTATTTGTGAGTCATCATTCAGGCTTTACTAACTAGTCGCAGTTACCTATCAAAGTGTCCAGCTCTAGTCCACTTCACCATTTTTTTTCAACAACAACTGACGGATTTTAATATTTGGATACACTTTCATTTTTTCAGCTCATTTAATTTTTGCATTTTTCATGTCAATTTCATCAACTAGATTTGATAAATGTTCCTTGATACCTTGTGTTCCATCTTTAATAAGGTTCGAGTTGATATATGATCTTCAACACCTCCACTTTGCCTCGCAGATATTCTCCTAAGCACCTTCTGTTATATAATCGTCACCCCGAGTAACCCATCCATAATTATTTGGATTAGGGCAATAACTATATTGGTTTCCATCCTTGTTTGCAGCAGTACGAGGCTTCAGAAGCCTTTCAAAAGTCCATTGAACCCTTAAAATCAATCTAATCACTATTGAATATTTACACTGCAAATAAAAACTTAAACCCTTCTCCAAACTTGACTCATAAATATTAGCAAAATCTTCATTAAACCATAATAGGGTATCGACACCGCCTACTTGGTCCCCCAATCTTATCAATTTGAACCTAGCAATCTTAACTGTAAAATGTAATATCTTCTTTAAATAATTAATGCCTAATAGGTAAAGAACAACATTCATAAAATCAATGTACTCTATGTGTGTTTTCATGATAGGTTGATCAATAATATATACCTCTCACATATTAAGTAGTTCCATCTGCAAGCAGCTTATTTATCCGAGCCCATCTTTACTCTAGCCTTTAATATTGGTTGGGCAAAAGCTGATCCACTTTCACTTCTTTTTATTTGCAAACAAGAAAAGAACAAAAAAACATTACAATTGATGTCTGCATAATTTTAAAAATGGGTAACACAAAATTGAATGAAAACAATATATTACAATAAGCATTCCAATAAATGAACCATCTATTGTAATAGATTCTTTATCTGTTTAATAGATGAGCCATTTGTTGCAAAAAGCGACATATCTGTGGCAACAGATGGCTGACATATTGCAATAGATGGGTCATCTGTTGGAATAAATCAAACCAGCCTTGCTACTAGTTTGATTTCTTCCAATAATTGCTCTACCTGTTCCAACAGCTGATTCATCAGTTGCAATAATTGGGGAATCTGTTGCAATATCACCAACAACATCAACAATAAAGAAACAACACCATATGTTCTAACACCATCAACAGCATAAACACCACATGTTCCAACAAAACCAACACTGCCACCAATATCAACAACAAAAAAAAAGACAAAACACATAAAAAATGATACTGCCAACAAGGCAATTTAAGTTTTCCCAACAAATGACTTTTTTTTACATATTTTAATAAAAATAATGGTTCATTCTTTCAAGACTTAAAAGTCACCTTTTCTTCTATTTTCTCAATAAATAGGATATGAGTAATGAGTAAATAAATAAAAACAACAGATGTAAATATCTAATTTACATAACATACAAAGAAGAAGATGAAAAGAAAAAAGCAATAGTGAATCATACCTGCAATGTCAGAAAATCAAAGGGATTAAAACACCCTTTTTAGTCAAGAAAAAATATAGATCAATTGAGATATGAAAGGATCCTCATGCAAAAAAGAAAGAAAAGAGAGAAAAAAGAAGACGATTATGATTACCCTAAAGAGGAGAGAAAGAGAAAGAAGAGAGATAAATTAATTTATGGCTGAAGGAGAGATAATTATGGAGATGAGTTTTAAATATTCATTAATAACTTTGAGGGGCACGAGGAGTTGGTGACATTAAAAAGATAAGATAAAACTACTTAAGGAGGAGATTTTTGAGTTAACCAAGAAATATTTTTTAACGCCTTAGTATTTTATCTTTTTTATCTCGAATAGAAAATTACTTTAAAATAAAAAATATGTTAAAACATATAAGTCATTTTTTGCAACAGATGTCAAATTTTGTTTGAAAATTTCCAACAACTCAGTATCTATCGCAACATATGAAAACATTTATTTGATAATTTATAATAGATATGTGATCTGTTGCAATAGTTTTATTTATCTGTTTGATAATTTCCAACAGATAAGTCATCTGTTATAATAGGTTGAACATCTATTTAAATATATTTTAATTGATTTCATAGGTTCAACTACAATTTCATTTGATTTAGCTAGAACGAGGGATGAGTTCATAAGGTCAACTATAATTTCAATTGAGTTGTTGCAATTATATGATGTTGGTATTGCATTCCTCCTGACCTGAGTCGTCAATCAATCAATTTGAGTTGAAAAAACTCATATTAGCTTATTATTTAAAATACCTAAATTGATTTATATAGAACTAGAAATAAGTTCACAGGGTCAACTATAATTTCAATTGAGTCATTGCAATTGCATGATATTGGTATTGCATTCCTCTTAACCTGAGTCGTTAGTCGATCAATCTGAGTTGAAATAATTCATATTAGCTTATTATTTGAAATACCTAAATTGATTTAGCTAAAGCGAGGGATGATTTCACAAGGTCAACTATAGTTTTAATTGAGTCATTGCAATTGCATGATGTTAGTATTGCGTTTCTCCTGACCTGAGTCGTCAATTAATCAATCAATATAAATTGAAATAATTTATACTAGATTATTATTTGAAATACCTAAATTAAATTAGCTAGAACTGGGATGAGTTCATAGGGTTAACTATAGTTTCAACTAAGTCGTTGCAATTGCATGATGTTGGTATTACATTCTTCCTGACCTGAGTCTTCAATCGATCAATCTGAGTTGAAATAATTCATATTAGTTTATTATTTGAAATACCTAAATTGATTTATCTAGCATTAGGGATGAGTTCACAAGGTTAACTAAATTTTTAATTGAGTCATTCCAATTGCATGATGTTAGTATTGCGTTCTCCCTGACCTAAGTCGTCAATCGATCAATCTGAGTTAAAATAATTCATATCAGTTTATTATTTGAAATACCTAAATTGATTTAGCTAGAATTAGGGATGAGTTCACAAGGTCAAGTAAATTTTCAATTGAGTCATTGCAATTACATGATATTGGTATTGTGTTCCTCCTGACCTGAGTCATCAATCGATTATTCTGAGTTGAAATGATTCATATTAGATTATTATTTGAAATACCTAAATTGATTTAGCTAGAACTAGGGATGAGTTCGCAAGGTCAACTACAGTTTCAATTGAGTCGTTGCAATTGCATGATGTTGGTATTGCGTTCTTCCTAACCCGAGTTATCAATCGATCAATCTGAGTTGAACTTAATACAATTTATTATAATGAAATGGTTAAAATTTATCTCTTTTGAAAAATTAATTAAGATCAATTTGGACCAAATTAACATTTTTAAAACTTTTCATTCTTTTTTATAATACAAACCAACCCATACAAATTATCCATTTGCGAGAAAAATATTTCATCATTTCAAGTATCGAGTTCTCACTTTTTTTCTCTCTCTCAATAATACAAACAACTACTAAACATATTGGTCAAACCTTCTTAACAATTTGATTTTCTTCCCAGTTTCGGCCATATAATTGTTATTTTCAACTCCATTCTTATTTGTATATGTCGTTTATCTATCTTCATAGATAACAGAGTTTGAGAAGGATTCTACATTTGTCATTTTTTTCTAAAAATTAGGGCTTTTTAGTTAATGATAAAAAAAGAAGACTTTTAGTTGTATTATCTTTGAAAATGGGTTAATAATTTTGAGTTTTAATGGAAAAATTATAAGAAGAACCTAAGAAAATCCTAGTTTTTATCACAGTGTTCTATTGACTATAGTGGTATTGTTGGATGGTGTTTAGGGTATTGTTGATGGCTGTTGGTGTTGGTATTAGTAGTATTGGTGGTGGTGGTATTTATGGCATTAGTAGTGGTAGTGGTGGTCTTGGTGTTGGTATTGGTGGAATTAGTGATTTCAATTGATGTTGGTGTTGGTATTGGCGATTTGGTGTTGGTGGTATTGGTGACATTGGTAGTAGTGTTGGTGGTGGTGTTGGTGATCTTGATGGTGTTATTGGTGGTGTTATTGGTATTGGTGGTTTGGTGGTGGTGTTGGTGGTGGTATTGATGGTGGTGGCATTGGTGTTAGTATTGGTATTGGTGGCATTGGTGGTGGTGTTGGTTGTGTTGGTGGCATTGGTGGTGTTGGTACTGGTATTGGTATTGGTGGTGGTTGTTGTTGGTGGTGTTGGTATTGGTATTGGTGGTGTTTGTGGTGGTTGTTGTTGGTGGTGTTTTTCATGTTGTTGGTGTTGGTGGTCTATCTGTTGCAACAGATGGAACAATTGTTGGGAGATATTAAAATAGGTTTTCAAACAGATTTCTCATTTGTTGCAACAAACGTTTTAGCTGTTGGCATAAAATAAACCAGTAGCAAGACTATTTTGTTCTCATCCATCAGGTTGTTTATAAGTTGTAACAGGTTATTCATCTATTATGATAGATGATTCATCTGTCATAACAGATGATTCATCTATTCCAACTGATGGGCTATCTGTTGGAAAATTTGTTTTGTAATGCGGCATATAAAAATTTCTTGAAATTTGTCTTACCTTTTTTTAAAATTTATACAGACATCAATTGTAATGTATTTTTTTTCTGTTGTTTGTAGGTAAAACATGTCTCCCAAAAGAAAAGAAAGTGAAAATGGATCAACTTTTGACCACCTAACAAAAAAAACTAGAGTACAGATGTATTCGTAGGAGCTTCTTGAACAACTCAGTCAGAGAAAAGTGAAGCTGAGGAAAGATATGAAAATGATGTTGAGGGAGGTGGAGAAAAGTAAGTAGAAGGTGATGAGGAAAATAATAGTGAAGAGGAATAACAAGAAAAGAAGGAAGTAGTGTATTTCATGAGATTAGCATATAATTGCTGCTGTCTTAGCACTTGAAAAACTAACCTCAAGTGTTCCAAATATTCTTCAAGAGAGGTAGAAAAGATTAGAATATCATCAAAATAGAACACCATAAATTTACCATGAAAATTCTTGAATACATGGTCCATTAACCTCATGAAAGTACTAGGTGCATTAGTTAAGCCAAACAACATCACTATCCATTTTGAAAGAAGTTTTTCATTCATCCCCGGTTTCATTCGGATTTGGTGGTATCCACTTTCTAAATCAATTTTAGAAAATATCTTAGAGCCATGCAATTGGTCAAGCATATCATCTAGACGAGGAATAGGATAACGATGCTTTATTGTTATTTTATTAAGGGAGCAACAATCCACACACATCCTCCAAGTGCCTTCCTTTTTTGGTACCAAGCAACTCTTCCACTTGTCTTTGTAGTTCCTTTGTTTCATCAGGATTGCTTCTATAAGCGGGCCTATTCAGAAGTTGAGATCCAGGCACCAAGTCAATTTGATGTTCTATTCCCCCAAAGGAGGTAAGCCTTCAGAGATATCCTCAGGAAATAACAACAAAACAACAGGCCCAGTGTATTCCCACAAAGTGAGGTCTGGGGAGGGTAAGATGTACACAGTCTATGCCACTACATCCAAAGAAGTAGAGAGGTTATTTCTAATAAACCCCAGACTTAAGACGGAGAATAGTACACCAAGCTCATAAAGAAATATGTAACAGGAAAATATGGCATACATAAACAAGACATAATAGAGATAATTATCAGAAAAGTACGAAAAAGAGAAGTACGAGCAATTTGAAATAAGAAATAAGCACTAGGACACCACCTAGTAGAAACCTACATTCACAAACCAGAGGCTCCTCCTTAAGGACACAGTCCTAGTAACAAACACTCCCCCCCCCAAATCACCTGGATAAAGGCCCCTACTCAAGGACATAGGCCTAGGATTACTGCCCGACTACCCAATCGATCTCCTAACATCTTTCCACAATCCATAAACTCACCCTAACCTTCTACCCTAATTTGCGACCTTCCTATTTTCCTGTCTCTTATTATGTCCTCAGTAAGCTGCAGCTACTCCATGTCATGTCTAATTGCCTCCCTCTAGTACTTCTTTGACCTACCTCTACTCCTCCTAAATCCATCCAAATCTAGCCTCTCACACCTCTGAACTAGGGAATCCATGCCTCTCCTCATCACATGCCCAAACCATCTCAACCTTCCTTCTCACATCTTATCCTCCACCAAAGCCACTCCCACCTTCTCTCGGATTGTCTCATTCCTAACTATATCCCTTCTAGTAAGTCCACACATCCAACACAACATTCTCATTTCTTTCACCTTTGATCTTTGGATGTGAGAATACTTGACTGGACAACACTCCGCTCCATACAGCATGGTCGAATGGACTACCACTCTATAGAATTTGGCTTTAAGCTTAAGGGAAACCTTCTTATCACACAACACTTCGGAGGCGAGCTTATACTTCATCCACCCTGATCCAATACGTTTAGAGACATCCTCATCAATCTCGCCATTCTCCTAAATCATAGATCTAAGATACTTAAAACTGTCCCTCTTACAAATATCCTATGAATCTAACCTCACCACCACTTCATCCTCCTGACTCGTGTCACTAAACTTGCATTCCAAATACTCTATCTTAGATCTACTCAACTTGAACCCCTTAGACTTTTTCGCAAATAACATACACCAAGGCACCTACCTTGAATACTCCGCGTCAACATGTTCATTGCTTCAATCCCGCCTCAATCAAAAAATGCCCTGAGTCACCTCCCGCAGTCCTCACCCGAGTCTTCCCTCCATCGTACATGTCATTAATAACTCTGATGTACACCACCAGAACACCTCTTATCTCTAACAATCTCTAAAGAACCTCCCTTGGGACTTTGTCATATGCCTTCTCCAAGTCGATGAACAGCATGTACAAATCCCTCTTCCTTTTCTTATACTGCTCTACCAATCTTCTCACCAGGTGAATTTCCTCTATCATCGAGCGACCCGGCATAAAATCAAATTGATTCTCCAAAATGGACACGATCCTCCTCAATCTCCGCTTGACCACCCTCTCCTAAATTTTCATAGTGTGACTCAATAACATAATACCCCTATAGTTGTTGCAACTCTGAACATCATCCTTGTTTTTGTATAATGGGATCATCTTACTCTATCTCTAAGCCTCAGGAATTCTTGCAATCTTAAAAATAATGTTAAACAAATCAGTCAACCACCTTAAACCTGCCCTACCAGCATGCTTCTAAAAATCCACCGAAATCTCGTTCGGCCCCGTCGCCCTACCCCTCCGCATCCTATGAATAGCCTCTCTGACCCCTCAATGTTAAAATGACTATAGTAACTGAAGTCACGGTTCTCTTCCGAGTGTTCCAGCTCCCCTAACACATGCCTCTGTCCCCATCTTCATTTAAAAGTCAATGAAAATACTCCTGCCATCTCTTCTTAATGTGAACATCTTCCACCAAAACTCTTCCGTTCTCCTCCTTAATGTACTTCACTTGATCGAGGTCTTGACCCCTCCTCTCCCTAGCCTTAGCAAGCCTATACAACCTTTTTTCCCTGTCTTTCTTCTTTAACCCCACATATAAGTTATCAAACACTGCTGTCTTAGCAGCCATAACTGCTAACTTAGCCTCTTTCCTTGTCACTTTGTAAGCTTCCCTATTCACCCGCTTCTCTTCTTCGTATTTACTCTCAATAATCTTAACATATGTCCCCTTATTAGTCTCCACTTTCTTCTTAACTTCTTCATTCCACCACCAGTCCCCCTTGTGTCGGCCTGCCCGACCCCTCGAAATACCCAACACCTCTCTAGCTGTCTTCTTGATGTAGCTGGTAGCCTTATACCACTTACCATCCACGTCCCCCCTACACTCTTATGCCTCTATTCCCATCACCTTTTCCCCTATCTCCAGCGCAGTGGCTGGTGTCAAGCTACTCTACTTAATTCTAGGTTGACCCTCTCCGACCCTCTTCTTTTTGCTCTTTTTGATAAACAAGTCCATCACCAGATGCTTGTGATGAGTCGAAAGATACTCACTCGGAATGACTTTACAATAATTATATAAAAATCTATCCCCCTTCCTAAGCAGTAGAAAGTTAATCTGAGTTTTGGCTAAAGCACTTCGAAAGGTAATCAGGTGATCTTCTTTCTTCAGAAAGCTCGAATTCACGACCACCAGCACAAAGACCCTCGTAAAATCCAACAGGGCAACCTCCTCACCATTTTTATCACCGAAACCAAATCATTAGTATTGATCATAACTTCCTTATAAATAAGCAGGACAATAGGCATCCCCTCATTTTTTGCAAGTAAACATTCTTTTGATTTCTCAAGACATGCCATTTTGTCTCCCTTATCTATTTTTCTCTCACCAATTCTTTCTTCTTTATCACTCTCTTTTATTGATCCCTTCCCATGTTTTTCTTTTGTTTTTTCCAATCTTTGTTTGTCTTCATACACTTTGGGAAGGAGTTAAGGGTGCAAAAATATAGTTCTTCCCCATATGTTCAAGAGAGTAATTATTTATCCTCTCATCATGGATAGCATATCTGTCATATTACCAGGGTCGACCCAATAAAATATGATAAGCTTTTATTGGTATAGCATCACATAGAACTTCATCAGAATACTCCCCAATAGAAAAGGAAATCATGCATTGTTTGCTCACCTTGAGCTCTCTATATTCATTTAACCATTGGAGTTTGTAATTTCCTTTAATTTTTATACATGGAATTCCTAATTTCTCCACCGCATATGCACTTACCATATTAGCACAACTACTAAAAATTTTCCCTCATTATGAGCAGCCACATATGTTTCGCCCTTACTCCCAACACCCTCTTCTTCTTCTTCTTTTACTTCTTCTTCACTTTTTTTACTCTCATATTCCCCATTAACTTTAATGATGATAACCCTTCTATTTGGACACTTAAATGCCTTATGTCCCCTCCCTTGACACTTGTGACATTGTATAGTACTAGAAGGAGTAGAAGTTTTTAAGTTAAAAGCTTTACCTCTTTCTTTGGTCTCCTATTTACCTTTGCCTTTATCATCTTGTGATTTAGGCATAATTTTATCCTCATAGATTATCTATGGCTTCCTTGGAGTTGTAGCAGGCCGATTGTTCCATGATCTGGTTTGATGCTTCCTTTTATTTTGTTTTTCTACCTTTACAACCAACTCTACTAGTCTAAATCAACATATTGTTGCAATTCTACTACATCATCAATTTCTCTATTTAACCCATTAAGAAATCTAGCCATAGTGGCCTTATCGTTCTCATTACAATTTGATTAGATCACAACCATATCCATAACCTTAAAATAATAATCCACAGGCATAGGTCCTTGCCTTAAATTTTAAAGGCATTTTTGTAGATCTCTTTGAAAGTGTGATGACACAGAGCACATCCTCATAACCCTTCTTATTTCATCCCATGTTACAATATAAAGTTCTCCATTATCTAATCTGTCTCTGCAAAATTTCTTCCACCAACTCGCAGCATAGTCTGAAAACTCAACTATAATAAGTTTAACCTTCTTTACTTAAGAGTAGTTATGATAGTCAAAGATGGCCTCCACCTTTTTTGTCCCAATCAAGATGTAAGTCTGGATCTCTCGTTTCTTTGAAAGTAGGCATCTTCATATTAATGCTACTAAGACTGTCATATTCAACTCTATCTCATGGTTCTTTTCTTTCATTTCTCCTTTGGTAAGCTTCCTCCAATGCATCCCATGGTCGCCAAATGGATTCTCATCTTGGTGGAACTGAGGAGCTTGAGTCGCTTGTCTTCTAACTTGAGGCATCGAGTTTTGATGCATTCTCCTTATATCGACTATGTTCACTAGGCTTAGAGGATTTGGGGTGACCTCTAATGCATTGAGTTGAGGAAAAATCCTTCTAAGTGCCTCGGCTAAGTTGTTTTTTTGAGTCCCAGCATTAGTATCTTTTGAGATATCTCCAAAAGTTAAAAGCAAAAAAAAAAAATCTCTTACTTTGACTTTTTTTTTATCTCACCCCTCTTGCCTTTTTTCACTCAATTTACGACCATTAGCTGATTCCTTTAAGATTTATGTATTAACCCTAGCAGTCCTGTGATGACCGAAAACTGCCCCTTAGTTAAACATGGTGCTTAAAACCACAAGTGATCCCAAGTTAACCCATGAACTGGCGTGATACTTGAGCAACTGATTTAGAATATGTAAATTAGTTAAATTTGTTGTGCAAAAACATAATTATGACATAATATGATAAATAAAATACTGATAAAGTTTACAACCTGATAAAACTGAAGAGAGAATTAGAATTTACTTTTCATGACTCTGATTGACTATCTATGAAGCCTCTAATATACTGATTATAGATAGCTGGGACATGCCTCCAACTACCACAAATCAATACATATGAATAATACAATACAGTACATGAACTATAACTAACTGGAGTCTCTGAAATAGGAGAACTCATCAGTTGCTAGCTAGAAGCTACAACTATCTGATTATGATGTGTAGGTTACAACTGGAACCTACATTATGAGACAATGTAGCACATAGACATATATGTGGATCGGTACTTTTGGAATGTACTAAGTAAGTGGGGGTGAATGAAATAAGTAAAACTGAGTAGATACATAATCTTAAAACATACATGCTAAGTGCTAGTAGACTCACCAAGAGACTGAAATCAACTGAAAGCTGAAGTATCTTAAAACATGCATAACAACTTTAACCTAATAAGCTGATGAATAAATATACTTAGTTTCTTACAACTTTACTTTTACAGAATAAGTAGGACCAAAGCTAGAAAGTGGTAAATCATGAATACTGTATGTAAATCTCATGTAAAGCTGAACATATTGTAAAACTGAACTGAGGATTATGTTTGGATACTAGGTATGAAACTATTTGATAGAAACTGACACAAAATCATGCACATCTAAATTGAAATATAAACTGACATAACTCAAGGATCTAAATATACAACTATATTGATCATGAATACATAAACATGTAATATCTGAGAATGCGAGACCAAGCATAAACATATTTCTAAGATAATTTGAGATCTGAAAGACTGAAAGTTGTATAACTAAATAACTAAAAATCTGTACACTTGGTCAAGCAAAGCTGAACTAAATACACTGAATATTATACTGAGATTGTAGGAGGTATTATGTAACTGACATGCCCCAATCTAAGCTAATCAGGGTCAAACCTATAAGCCCAATTGGAAAGGTGTTAGTACCGTGCCACGGGTACTAACACTATCTATATGGATCCACTAAACTGGTGTTTCATAGGACCAGGGTGTCAAGCCTAAACTGATAGTGACCCCTGAGAGAAAGTCAAGCCTAAACTGATAGGTGACCCCTCATATCCTACCTTGGCTACGTAGTTCTAGATTATAGAGGCTGCTACTAACGACTCTACCTAACTGATAGGGAAACCGCCATCCCTACATTCGCTCGATGCTAAATCCTACTCCCAACTGAAAGACACAGAAATACTAACTGGTGCATGCACTGATAACTGATAAGTTTAGGTTCTTTATTCTGAAAATAACAATGCAAACAGATTCTAAGGTAATTATAAACACATAAGCTGATCATGCTCATGTAAGACCTTGCAAAAAAATACTAAGCTTAATTCAGACCATTTATGCTTGTTAAGGGGTCCCAGGCTTAGAAAATTCTAGCTAAGTTTCCAGACTTAGTTTATTTTAGCCTCCGAAAGTTCATAATCTCATTTTACGACCTTAATATTCTTAAATGTTCTATATTTTGCTGAATTCATGATCAGGAAGGTCAATAAGTTTCCCAAACAAGTTTTGGATTTTTTGAAACTTGTTTAAACCATGTTCGGAGTCCCAAAATAGTGGACTAACATGATTTTGGTGCGGTGTGTCTCTAATCACGTTGGTTAACATTGTTGCAGGTTGCTAGAGCCAAAACTACTTAGGTATAGCGTGATCATGGCCCGATGAGTTAGGTATCATATTGATGCCCAGTTTTTAGTCATTAAAAGCCGTGTCCTCAAGGTTATTTCAGTCTTTTCCCTATGCTCTTCAGCCCCTATAACACGAATATAGCCCTCTTTTGGCTAATCATATTCATTATTCACAAAATTCTCAAGAACAAAACCCTAGGACTATCAATTCAAGAATCAATTTCCAAGAAATTTCACCATCAACCTTCAAGAATTCACCAACTAAGGTATGTCAAGTGTTCATCCAAGGGTTCCTTCCACCCTTGGAGTCCAAGAAACCTTTTTAAAAACTCAAGATAATGTTCTGTGAATTTCATAATTTAGTTTGATTGTGTTCATGACTATTATGTTAATAGGTTCTCTAGTTCATGATTTAATTGCAATATCTATGTGAAGTAAAGTGATATATATGTAGTATCATGTGAAACCATGTTAAACGCTTGAAATTTATCAGTAGGTATATGAATTATGATGCCTATTTATTGAATACCGTTATGTGCATATATTATGCTCACTAGGTGTTTAGTGAATTGCCATGTGAGTTAATAAGAGAAAGAAATTATGCCATGCTAGTTTATGTGCAAATTGTATCATGCAAGTGTTTGATAAATTGTCTATGAAAATGAAATAATGCCATGCTATAGTATGCTAATGTTTTTTTCTCATCCATGTACAAGTAATGTATCACAAGTGTTCGTTGAAATGTCTTAATGAAAGAATAATGAACATGTATCCATTGTTGAGCTTTTAAGCTTGTGCCCTGATTTACTTATTATGCTATCGAGTTCTGGTGGTATTTAATACCCGACAATTTAGCTGTGTGCCTAGAGCGAGTGTCAGTTTTCATGATACTCTCAGTCAAGCCACGATTAGTAGAATTCAGTCAGTCACATGACTCAGGAAAACTCCATAAATTCGGTATCAGTAATCTCAGTAATCTTAATAATCCACTAATCTCAGTACTCAGAAATCTCAGTCAGTTATTAGATCTCAGTAGTATTCTTTCAGTCAATAAAATCCAGTGAACTCAGTTCAGTCCAGTTAACCAATACATTTAATCATACTGACGCATTTGTGCTATGGTATTTTTATACCATAGGTTCAGAAGCACGAGCTCTAGAGCATCAGTACTATTCCAGTTTCAGCAGTCAGAGTCAGCAGTGAGTCCTCATCATTCGAGGATGTTATTATTTAATTATTTTATTCCTTTAGTACTTAATTTATTTCAGTAGTTTGGAGTTAGTTGGAAACATGTCCCATCAACTCCACAGTTTTCAGACAGTTTAGATGCTTTCAGACTACAGTATCTTTGGACAGTTTATTTCAGTTTTAAGTATTTCTATACCCGTTCTGATATTGTTTTATCAGACATGTTACGGGTTTGAACCTTACAGCCTTACAACTTATATTCCATATTTATACAGTATATCATGTAGTGCTCAATTACAGATATCAGTCATGGGTTAGCTTATGGTCCTTCGGGGTCATGGGCACGGTGTATCGTTTTGAGTACCAGACTCGAGGCGTTACATCTCGACAAGATCATAATGTATGAATATTAAATTAAAACCATGGTCTGACTGACTTGTTACTTGAAAAATAGAAATTATGTAAAACACATAGGTATCGGGTGTTCATAACCTGCCACTACTGAGTGATTATAAAAATACGATATCAAGCTTGAAATATTGTAATATGTTATCATGGTTCAAATATCCAAAACATAGACATTTCATTAAACATATGAAAATCATGAACTTGAACATGGGAAGGTCTTAAAGCATGAGGAAACAACATGACTCCATGGCTAAATTCATAAATTGGGGATTTATCCAGAGATTAGTTGAACATGACGTGGGAAATTAAAAATTCAAACATGAGATAACATAACTTATCCATGGAATCATACTTGGACATGATTTGAGTTTAAATCACTAAGGAAAAGCATAAAGTAAACTCATCTTGAACATATGCATCTTCATAATAAAAGAAAATTCATCTTTTTAATCAAAGAAAGGTTTTTTGGGCTCCATGGGTGAAATTGGCACTTGAACCCTTGAATTCTTGAGGAAGAAATCTTGAATCTTGGGACTTGAATGATGACCTTGTGAAAGAAACCCTATTCTTGATGTTTTCTTGAAGATTTTTGAACTTGGAAGCTAGAATTCTTGGATTTCTTGAGAGGAAAATCTTGGATTATTGTTCTTGGTAAAGGAGAGGGTTTTTACGTGAGTTGATTTGAAGAAGATGGAAAAATAATGCCCTTTTGGGTGTTATAATTCATGCCTTGGACGTTTGGGGTTGAGGGGAAAGGAACAAAGTGCCCCTTAACCCTTATGAAGCTGAAATAGTGAAGGAATAAAACCTGCGTCGCACCCCTTATTCTGGTGGAGTATCCCCCACGCAGCCCGTATTATCCTGGGGGATAGCCCTGGCGGCGCGGGCTTATCACTTGCCCTTACTACCTTTAACAAAAAAGGCCATAACTTTTCCCTCAGGTATCAGATTAAGGCAAAATTATTATCGTTGGAAATATAACTCAATTATCTACAATTTGGTGTGTCTTAAGATAAAAAATTCTACATATATAAATTTTTATACACGTTCAAGGTTCACCTTTTATATAATCAAAGATTTGGCCTTGAATTTGAGAGCTAGGGTTTCTTGTTCTTGAAAAGAGGATCCTTAATTTGAGAGGAATTGAATAATGATGAGTATTTAGGTCAATTAGTAGTTAAATTTTGTGTTTAGAAAGAGTTTAGGGCTTAGGAAAAAGACCCAAATACCCAGCTGAAAACTGAAGATCCCGATTTTTGGCCTTGGCGCGACGCGCCACTATCCCTCCAAGCCACTGGAAAAGGGACAATTTGGAAACTGGATGATGGTGTGACGTAGTAAGATCGCAGTCCTTCACTAAAATGCTATTTTGATCACCTTCGCGACGTGCCATAATCGCGGAGGCTCACTGGAAATTGCCAAATGTGAATTGGATCCTTGGCATGATGAACCAACATCACGGTACCACACTGGAAACTAAAAATTGTTATTTAGACTGGCTTCTGATGCGCTAAGGGTCAAAATGATGGTGTTTAACAACTGAAACTTAAAATCGCCATAACTTCTTATCTGATTATCGAATTTGGGAAAATTTTATATCGTTAGAAAGATAATTGAATTTCCTAAGCAATGGACGGCTCTAAACTAAAAATTAATGAGTATTTCAAAAATTTTATATATGAATACTCATATATTGGGACTTAGATTATGCTAGGGAAATACAGGGTGTTACAATATCTCTCCCTTGGGATTATTCATCCTCAAATGAGACTGGTTAAGCTGAGGAAAACTGATGGACTGAGCTTACACACTGAACATGTGCATCTGATGCATGGAATGCATGACTGAATTGATTTGTAAATGCACTACTGACATGAATATGAGGTGCAACTGAAACTGATCATGATAGATAGAAATATTAAGAAGATTAGTACCTTAAACCGAATCTGAATTTGCGGAGAAAAGATGAGGGTACTTGGTGCGCATATCTACTTCTGCTTCCCAAGTGGCTCCCTCAACGGACTGATTCTGTGAAAGAACTTTGACTATTGGAACCTCTTTGTTCCTTAGTCTACGAACTTGATGATCAACAATTTTGACTGGAACTTCCTTAGAGGAAAGACTATTCTGAACAACTACACTTTTTAAGGGAACAACTACAGTTGGATCACCAATACACTTCTTCAACAATGAGACATGGAAAACTAGCTGTACTGAAGCTAGATCTAAAGGAAACTCAAGCTCATAAGCTATCTTTCCAAAATGACTGAGAATTCTGAAAGGACTGGCATAGCGGGCACTGAGTTTCTCTTTCTTGCCAAACCTCTTTACCCCCTTCATGGGAGATATTTTCAAGTATACAAAATCATCGATCTCAAATTTAAGATCTTTTCTCCTCATATCTACATACAATTTCTGTCAGCTCTGGGCTGCTCTAAGTCTTTCTCTGATCAACTAAACCTTCTTTAACACACCAAATACCAAGTCAGTCCCTACTACCGCGACCTTATCTACTTTAAACCAACCAATCGAAGATCTACATATCCTCTCATAAAGAGCGTTAAATGGATCCATCTAGATACTGGAATAATAGCTTTTATTGTATACGAATTCGATCAAAGGCAAGTGGTCATCCTAACTACCTTTAAAATCAACTACGTATGCTCTCAGCATATCTTCAAGAGTCTGATTGGTCCTTTCTACTTGACCATCTGTCTAAGGGTGGAAAGTTATACTGAGGTGGACTTGGGTACCAAGACACTTTTGGAATGCCTTTCATAAGTGACAGGTAAACTGGGTAACTCTATCTGAGATGATAGATAAGGAAACACCATACAACCTAACCAACTCTCTAAGATAGAGTTTAGCGTAGTCCTCGACTGAGTAAGAGGTATGGAATGGCTAGAAATGAGTTGATTTGATCATCCTATCTATGATAACCTAAATAAGATTATGCTAATGATGGGTACGAGACAAACCTGTCAAAAAATCCTTGTTCACATCGTTCCATTTCTATGTGGGAATACTGAACTCTTGTATGGACCCACTAAGCTTCTGGCGCTCAATCTTAACTTGCTGACATGCAAAGCATTTAGCTACAAACTCTGAAATATACCTCTTCATCCCACTTCACGAATAGTTTCCCACAAATCACGGTACATATTAGTGGCCCCTAGATAAATAGAGTGATGCGCACCATGTGCTTCTGTAAGAATTCGTTGCCTCAAATCTTCTACATCAGGCATACACAATTTACCCTAACAATGCAAAACACCACTCAGAAACTAAAGATAATTTGGTGCTACTCTGCACCAACACACTACCCTCTACTGATTTGACTAAGTGGACACCTAGTCGGGCAAGCTGATGAACTTCCTGAGCTAACTTCTTCTTACCATCCTCGACATGAGCAACACTACCCATAGATATTCTACTGAGAGCATCATCCACTATATTGGCCTTGCTAGGATGATACAGAACACTTATGTCATAATCTTTTAACAATTCTAACCATCTTTTCTGATGTAGATTCAAATATTTTTGAGAGAACACATACTGTAGGCTCTTATGGTCAGTGAACACATCTACGTGCACCCCATATAAGTAATTCCTCAAAATTTTTAAGGCAAATACTACAGCTGCTAGCTCTAGATCATGAGTAGGGTAATTCTTCTCATGGAGCTTAAGTTGTCTGGAGGCATAGGCTATGAACTTACCTCTCTACATGAGGACAAAACCCAAACCTACTCAGGATGCATCACAGTACACAATAAACCCATCCGAACCATATGGTAGAGTCAAAACTGAGGCTGATGTAAGTCGAGTCTTCAACTCCTGAAAAATCTTATTGCAGGAATATGACCACTAAAACTTAACTTTCTTCTATGTCAATCTAGACATGGGGGATGCAATAGAAGAGAATCCTTCAACAAACTGATGTTAATAGCCTACCAAACCCAAGAAACTCCTGATGTCTGACAGAGAAATGGGTCTGGGCCAGTTTTTCACTGCCTCGGTCTTTTGAGGATCAACTCTAATGCCATCACCGAAAATAATATGGACAAGTAAAGCTACTGATCTTAGCTAGAATTCACACTTATTGAATTTGGTGAACAACTGATAAGTTCTGAAAGTCTGAAGTACAATTCTGAGGTGGTCTGGATGATCACTTTCGCTACGGGAGTAAACAAGGATGTCATCAATGAAGACTATGACAAACATGTCTAAGTACTTCTTGACCACTCGGTTCATCAAGTCCATGAAGGCTGCTGGGGCATTCGTGAGACCAAAGGACATGACTAGAAATTCAAAGAGACCATACCAATTTTAAAAAAATATTTTTGGAATGTCACATTCCCTGACCCTGAGTTGATGATAGCCTGATCTGAGGCCTATCTTGGAAAAGTAGCTATCACCCTGAAGTTGGTCAAACAAGTCATCGATTCTATGAAGTGGATATTTATTCTTGATGGTGACTTTGTTCAACTAATGGTAATCAATACACATTTTGAGAGAACCATCTTTCTTACGTATGAATAGAATCGGTGCGCCCCATGGGGAGACACTGGTCTAATGAATCACTTATCTAGGAAATCCTTTAATTGTTCTTTTAACTCCTTGAGTTCTACTAGAGCCATTCTGTAAGGCAGAATAGATATGGGTCGAGTGTCTGGGAGAAGGTCTATTCCAAAGTCTATTTCCCTTTCGGGAGGAACTTTGGGAAGATCTTCAGGGAACATATCTAGAAATTCCCTCACTACTAAAACTGACTCAAGAGTTGGATTTTCTGAATTTGAGTCTTTGACTCAAACAAAATGGTGAATAAACCCCTTCGACATATCTTTCTTGCTCTAAGGTATGAAATCAACTGACCTCTAAGAGTTGTGGTACTACCCCTCAATTCAAGGACTGGTTTATTTAGGAACTGAAAATGAACTATTTTGTTTCTACAATCAACTAAGGCATAACATGAGTGGATCCAATCCATGCCAAGAATAACATCAAAATCCATCATCTCTAACTCCACAAGATCAACTGAGGTAACTTTCTAAGATATTGTGATCGGACAGTTCCTGTATAACTGTCTGGATACAATCGAAACACCTACTAGGGTAGACACTTAAAAGGGCTCTACTAGAGTTTTTGGACTGACTCCAAAATTGACGGCTATAAATGGAGTTACAAAAGAAAGAGAAGCTCCAGGGTCTAGTAAAGTATAAATATGTTAGTGGAAGACCTATAATGTACCAGTAACTATGTCAGGAGAATTTTCCTAATCTTGGTGGGACTGAAGAGCATATAATCTGTTCGGACACTAACCACTAGTAGCACTGGAAACGACACCCTGCTGAGTCGGGTGACCGAATGTAACTGACGACTGATTGGACTGACCCTATTGGCGTAAATCCCTACCTTTCTGATCAACTACCCGACACTCCCAAATTCGATGGATTGGCTTGACACACCCGAAGCACATATCACTACCCACTCTACACTCACCCTGATGGTGCCTGCCATACTTCTGACATAGAGGGTTCATATGGGAACTGCTAATACTGTCGTAGGATTAGAGCCTGCTACCCTATCTCGATTATTATTTCTAAATTTGGGTATGGGGGTACAGGCTTATGAGGGTGCTGGGGATGAAGACCTATGATAAAACTGAGGACGGTTACCACCTTCTGACCTTGGCTGACTAAAATTAAAACTATCCATTCTATCTCTTTTGTTTCCTCTCGCCTTAATCTTCTGCTCCTCAATTTTTTGAACATGGACCATCAAACTAGACAAGTCTATCTCCCTAATTAGTATTGTGGTCCTGCACTCTTTGACCACACTATCAGATACACCAGACACAAACTTACTCATCTTGGACCTGTTGTCAGTTACTACATGAGGAGCATATCTAGCTAACTGAGTAAACTTGAGAGAATACTCTTTCACACTTATGCTTCCCTACCTGAAGTTAATAAATTCTAACACATTGGCCTCCCTTAACTCTAATGGGAGGAATCAGTCTAAGAAAGCTGTGGAAAACTCTTCCTACTCTACAGGCCCAGCATCAACACCCCTATCTAATTTCCACTACTTAAACCATGTATGGGCTACATCCTGCAATTGATATGCAGCCAACTCAACACTTTCACTAGATGTCACCCCCATGGAATCCGTTACCTTTTGAACCAAATCTAAGAATTCCTGTTGATCCTCTTCATACTTGGATCCCACGAAAGAGGGAGGATTTATTTGGGTGAAGTCTTGAATTCTGGTTGCAGCAGTATTGGCCACTGGGATTGGCCGGAATAGCAGTTGACCATTCATTCTATGCTGCTACAAAATTTGCTAGAGTGGTGAACGCAACTCTGAATTTTATGTGAGAGACATGCTCGTCTAGAGGATCTTCATGATTGGGCGGAGGTGCTGGCTAGCTTCTTGCTCCTTTTCTGTTATTCTTTTAGGGAGGCATATTCTATAAACGAAAGAAAGAAACGAATTAGACTGAGATTTTAACTTGAGCTCATGCTCACTCACATGATATAAATACTTAAAGAAGGGAAGTTTTTTTCTAAACGCCTTGTAGCCTCTCGTCCATAAGTGTGGCGCGCTACACACCCATGTACAATACTCTACTTGACGTGGCTTTTAGACTTCCAAGGACACTTTAAAACCTTAGTCTCTGATACAAAGTTTGTAACTCCCTGAGAGTACACTCTAGGCGTCACACAGTGCTTACAGTCCTGAGGGACCATAAGATAACCCATGAGCTGGTACTTGCTTTGAGAACTGAATAATAAAATCATAAATATGGAAGAATAACTGATATGCCATAAGGTTTTAAAAACTGAATTATGAATCTGAAGAACATAGTTATCTGAGTCTGATAAAAACACTGGAATCTGAATAAACTGAAAAAACTAACTGTAGTGTCAACTAAAGTCTGAATACTGAATAACTGAATCTAATGTTTGAAAGACTCTAAACTGAATGACTGGGATTTGATGGGATAGGCCTCAACTAACTCCAACTAACTACTAGAATGAAAATATGAAATAGAAATACTCTCGTCCTCAAAATATGAGGACTCACCACTGGTACTGCTGAGATGTCTGAAATATCTAAGTGCAGTCTGGGAACTGTGTGTTAGAACGTATGATATAATACATCATAGCGTAAAAGAAAAGGTATGTGATCAGTACTTTGAGTGTATTGGTATGCTAAATAAGGTAGGCTGACACGCATGGTTTCATGAACAGGAATAATAAATTATCTTAATATACATGTAAAGCATAGAGTACTAACAGAGAGCATGAAATCTGTAGATACTGGAAATATCTGAAATCTATAAATACTGTGTATGCATGGAAGCCTATAAATACGAAAGGTACATAAAATTTGTAAATACTGGGGATGCATGACCAAGCATATAACATGAATTGAATAAAAGTCTGTAAACTGAAATACTAAAATATTGATATTTGTATAGTTTGGTCATACAACACTGAGATTGAATTACTGGTCTGATTATTGGACTGAGACCGTGGGAGCTATCATCTCACTGATATGCCCCAATCTAAGCAAATTGAGGTCCAACCTGTAACCCTAGTTGAAAGGGTGTTAATACCATACCATGGGTACTAACGCTAACTGTGTGGATCCACTATACTAATATACCATGCCACGGGTACTAACGCTAACTGTGTGGATCCACTATACTAATATACTTTCCGAAGGACGAAGGGTGTTAAGCCTGAACTGACGGGTGATCCCTGCACGATAGTCAAGCCTAATCTAATAGGTGACTCCTAATATGTTACGCTGGCTACATAGTTTTGGAGTTTAGGGATTGCTACTAATGACTCCGCTTATATGACGGGGAATCCACCATCCCCATACTTCCTCGGTGCTAAATCCTACTCCCAACTGAAAGACACTAAAATACTAGACTGTTCTGAGTTTAACTGAGTGATATTTGATTGTATTGATAATGCTCATAGTATGTTCTGAAGACTATTCTGTAATGTACTGAGACTTGAATAAGTAAAAAGATATGGTTTTTGGGTATTTAATACCCCCAGGACTCTAAAACAATAATAGTAAAATGACACTAAAGCTTGGAGGACAAAGCATGAAGGCTTTTATTAAATCAATCACTCTTGTAGGCATTTTATCAAACATTTAAAGTTCATGGTTTGATCAAATCATAGGAATGCCATGGAACTTGTAGCAAAAGCATGAATTTAATATGAATAATACTAAATCATGATTTAATTCAAGGAATGATAACATTAAAACAATGAGAATTGAATAATAACAATACTTTCATTGAAACATGGTATAAAATCATAGTTCATGGAGATTCATGGGTGGAATCACAATTTTAAATTGAATAACTTAAAAAGATCACAATTTTGTTATTTAAATAGGATGCTGGGACTCCATGGGTGAAAGGAACCCATGGATAAACATCTAACATACCTGAGTTAATAAATTTGGAAGGATTGATGGTGAGTTCTTAAGATTTGGCCTTGAATTTGAGAGCTAGGGTTTCTTGTTCTTGAAAAGAGGATCTTTAATTTGAGAGGAATTGAATAATGATGAGTATTTAGGTCAATTAGGGGTTAAATTTTGTGTTTAGGATGGGTTTATGGCTTAAGAAAAGACCTAAATACCCCTAAAAAATTTTTAAAATGCAAGCTAGAAACTGAAGATCCCGATTTTTAGCCTTGGTGCGACACGCCACTATCGCACCAAGCCACTAGAAAAGGTACAATTGGGAAACTAGACAATGGTACGACATGGTAAGATCGCGGTCCTTCACTAGAATGCCATTTTGGCCACCTCCGCGATATGCCATAATCGCGGAGGCTCACTGGAAATTGCCAAACGTGAATTGGATCCTTGGCGCGACGCGCTAACATTAAGGTACCACGCTGAAAACTGACAATTGTTATTTAGACTGGCTCCGCGATGCGCTAAGGGTTGAAATGACGGTTTTTAATGACTGAAACTTAAAATTGTCATAACTTCTTACCCATTTATCGAATTTGGGAGAATTTTATATCGTTGGAAAGCTAATTGAATTTCCTATGCAATGGCTGGCTAGAAACTAAAAATTTATGAGTATTTTGAAAATTTATATATGAATACTCATATTTTGGGACTTATAATTATGCTAGGTAAATACGGGGTATTACAGAAATCCTTCATACTTTGGAATATAAAGTAATGATGGGATACTTTTGAGCCTACATACAATCCCATAACCATTTTAGGGGACTGTCTGAGAAAACTTTGTCCGTAAGAATTTAAGATGGCTAAGTCTGTTGCCTTAAGAATAAGGCAAACATGGCATGAATAGATTAATGTAAGAATCTACATAAGTTTCTTATAGAAAACATCTACTACACGATCTGAGACATGACAGAAGGAGAACATTTCTTAAATGCCCTGTAGCCTCTCAAATAAAAGTACAGACGTCTTTGTATCATTCTATAAGACCTTACTAGACACGAATTCATAGAAACCCTAGGACACTTGAACTTTGTGCTCTGATACCAAGTTTGTCATGACCCGAGACTACCCCTAGTCGTAACACGATGCTTAGAATGACAAATGATCCCAAGCTAACCCATGAACTGGCGGGATACTTAAGCAATTGATTTAGAATATATAAAATAGCTAAATTTGTTGTGAGAAAATATCATCATGACATAATCTGGATAAATAAAATAATAATAAAGTTTACAACATGATAAAATAGAAGAGAGTACTAGAATTTGCATTTTATGACTCTGACTGACTATCTATGAAGCCTCTACTATATTGACAATAGATAATTGGGACATGTCTCCAACTACCATAAATTAATACATATGAATAAATATAATACAATACAGAAACTACAACTGACTAGAGTCCCCAAAATAGGAAACCTCATCACCTACTGGCTGGAAGTTGCAACTGTCTGATTAAGATGTGTAGGTTATAACTGGTACCTACATTATGAGACAATGTAGCACATATACATATATGTGGATCAGTACTTCTGAAATGTACTGAGTAAGTGGGGGTGAATGGAATAAGTAAAATTGAGTAGATACATAATCTTAAAACATGCATTCTAAGTGCTAGTAGACTCGCTAAGAGATTGAAATCAACTGAAAGCTGAAGTATCTTAAAACATGCATAACAACTTTAACCTAATAAGCTGATGAATAAATATACTTAGTTTCTTACAACTTTACTTTTATAGAATAAGTAGGACCAAAGCTAGAAAGTGGTCAATCATGAATACTGTATGTAAATCTCATGTAAAGCTGAACATGTTGTAGAATTGAACTAAGGATCATGTATGTATACTAGGTCTGAAACAATTTGATAGAAACTGACACAAAATCATGCACATCTGAACTGAAATATAAACCGACATAACTCGAGGATCTAAATATACAACAATATTGATCATGAATACATAAACATGTAATATCTGAGAATGTGAGACCAAGCATAAATATGTTTCTGAGATAATTTGAGATCTGAAAGACTGAAAGTTGTATAACTGAATAACTAAAAATTTGTACACTTGGTCAAGCAAACCTGAATTGAATACACTAATATTATACTGAGACTGTTGGAGGTATTATGTAAGCGACATGCTCTAATCTAAGCTAATCGGGGTCCAACCTGTAACCCTAGTTGGAAGGATGTTAGTACCGTACCACAGGTACTAACACTGGCTGTGTGGATCCATTAAATTGGAGTCCCGTAGAACTAGGGTGTCAAACCTAAACTGACAGGTGACCCCTGAGAGGAAGTCAAGCCTAAAATAATAGGTGACCCCTCATATCCTCTGTTGGCTATGTAGTTTTGGAATATAGGGACTGTTACTAACGACTCTGCCTAACTGGCGGGGAGCCGCCATCCCTGCATTCGCTCGATGCTAAATCCTACTCCCAATTAAAAAACACTGAAATACTAACTGGTGCATGCACTGATAACTGATAAGCTCAGGTCATGTTATTCTAAAAATAATAGTGCAAACAGATTTTGAGGTAATTATAAACACATAAGCTGATAATGCTCAATATGGTTATGATGTCTGAATATGAAATTAAAACTATGGTCTGACTGACTTGTTACTTGAAAAATGGAAATTATGTAAAACACATAGGTATCGGCTGTTCATAACCCGCCTGTACTAAATGATATGTAATCATAATTCAAAGACCCAAAACATAGACATTTCATCAAACATATGAAAATCATGAATTTAAACATAGGAATGTCTTAAAGCATGAAGAAACAAGATGACTTCATGGCTAAATTCATAATTTGGGGATTTATCCTGAGATCAATTGAACAAGACATGAAAAATTGAAACTTGAAATATGAAATAACATAACTTATCCATGGAATCATACTTGCACATGATTTGAGTTCAAATCACTAAAGAAAAGCATAAAATAAACTCATCTTGAACATATGCATATTCATTATAAAAGAAAACTCATTTTTTTAATCAAAGAAAGGTTTTTTGGGGCTCCATGGGTGAAAGGGACCTATGAATAAACTCCCACATACCTCAATTGATTGAATTTTAAAGAAACTTGAAATTGAAACTTGAACCCTTGAATTCTTGGGACCTAAATGATGACCTTGTGAAAGAAACCCTATTCTTGATGTTTTCTTGAAGATTCTTGAACTTGGAATCTTGAATTCTTGTATTTCTTGAGAGAAAAATCTAGGATTATTATTCTTAGAAAAGGAGAGGGTTTTTACGTGAGTTGATTTGGAGAAGATAGGCAAATAATGCCTTTTTGAGTGTTATAATTCATGCCTTGGACATTTAGGGTTGAGGGGAAAGGACCAAAGTTCCCCTTGACCCTTAAGAAAATGAAATGGTGAAGGAATAGACCCCACATCACGCCCCTTAGTTTGGGGAGTATCCCTCGTGCCGTATCCCGGGGGAATAACCTCCACAATGCGGGCTTATTGTTTGCACTTACTGCCTCTCACAAAAAAGGCCATAACTTTTTGCTTGGCATCGGATTAAGGCAAAATTGGTATCATTGAAAATATAACTTAATTATCTACAATTTGGTGGGTCTTGAGCTGAAAAATTCCACATATATAAATTGTTATACACGTTAAAAGTTGACTTTTGTGGAATCAAATACTAAGATTTGACCGAATCAAAGGCTCTAAGCTCAACTTTGCTCTAAGTAATTTCTATAGATATTTTTCACCTCATAAGCACTTCACATACTAGGATAAATATCATGATACATGTATTCACACACAAATTATGGAATTAGAGTTTACACATGTAGGAATGACGATCCAAAGTCTAGCCTAAAAATGTGAAGTGTTACAAATCCTTTTTGAAGTAAGATGTAGAGAGAAAAAGAAATTACCAATTCCCTGATGGATTGGGTTTGGTGAGACAAGAAAAAGGACCAATTTTAGAAAAATATAAAGTTTCCTCTATTCTTTGTTTTCCTTCTCGATGTTGGAAAACGAGATACACAATAAATTTAGAATTTCTTGATTTGCAAGCAACCTTTTTTAAAATAAATCTAATAAAAGGAAAAAAAAGTAAAGAGATTTTTTTGGGCAACAAAACTCCCAAGAATTATCAAGAATGGAACCTTGATAGAACCGCTCTGATACCACTTGATAAGAATCGAGTTACTTGAATACACAAGAAAATAATGTGGAAGAAAAAAATACTAAGATTAAAGACAAGAAATTAAAGATAGATGAAATTTGAGAATAAATCCCCAAATTCGAGATAAAGTGCTAAGAATTCTAATTGATCTTGATATTCAAAATTAGTGAATTAAGATAAATTATGATACTAATAGAGTCAATTCAAGAACATAGATCCAAAGGTGATCTAGACCTCTATTTCAAAGAAAATAAAGAGAACAATTAGTATAAGACTAATTACCTTCTTTAATTAACTCTAATAGAAATCAAAGATATCAAGTTAAGAATTAATCGTACCTCCTAAAGAATCCTTCTTATAAGATTGTAACATAAATTCCAAGTAGCCACACACAAAGGTGTAAATAAGAGAAACTCTCAATTAATAATAATGATGTCTGATTGAAAATAGCAAAATTCATCCCTATATATAAAGGAAAAAATCTATCGTGAATAGCATGGGATTGGGATCTACCTTTATCAAATCTAACAATGACTAGGAAAAAGCTATCCCAAATATCATGGGATTAGGATCTACTTTTATGGAAATAATGAATAAAATCCTACTAGGACTAGGAAAACGTATAAAAATAATACCAAAAATTCTCCCCTAAGAAAATAAGGAAAAGTTTTAAAATTTACTTACAACCCATGTGGGCCCAATCTTCTTCCTTTTGGGCTTGGACTTGAATCATAAAATATGTATAGCACTTTGCTCATTCTTCTCCATAATTCTTGAAATCGTTCTTGGGATCTTCTTCCATCATCAGCATCTTCTTGATTTCACATTGAAGCCTAATAATCTGAGCTTGAGGCTTTGACAAAGGTCTTCTTAGGACTTCAATAACATTATCATTTCCCATGGAGCTATCAAGTGGTGATGGACTAATAGGTTTGTCGGACTAGGACTAAGAAGTAACAATAACGAAAGATTTAGTGAGCCCTATTTCTTTCTCTTGTCCTTACACCTTAAAGTACTTAGCACCCTGAAGCTGATCAACGAGATCATCAATCCTAAGAAGCAGATACTTATTTTTCACAGTCACCTTATTCAACTGGTGGTAATCTATACACATCCGAAGGGACCCATCCTTCTTACGCACGAATAAAACTGGAGCACCCTAAGGAGAAACACTAGGGAAAATAAAACCCTTATCTAAAAGATCTTTCAACTGCTTTGTGAGCTCTTTAAACTCAGATGAAGCCATTCTATAGGGAGGGATAGAATTAAGATGAGTGCTTGGAAAAAAATCAATCCCAAAATCAATTTCCCAGTCGGAACACCAGGAAGATCCTCAAGGAACACCTCAGGAAACTGCAGACCATAGGGACAGACTGCAAAGTACCTTCAGATCTAGAATCTTTAACATGCACTAAATGATAAAGGTACCCCTTTGAAATCAATTTCTGGGCTCTAAGATATGAAAATGAACCTTCTCTTAGGTACTAGGGAACCACCTTCCCACTTTGTCACCGGCTTATTAGGAAAGTGGAAACTAACCCTTCGAGTCCAAAAATCAAGAGACGCATAGCACGAATGCAACCAATCTATCCCCAAAATCACATCAAAGTCTAACATGTCAAACTCTATTAGATCCATAAAGGTCTCCTTACCACAAATCAACATCACATAACCCCTATAGACCTTTTTATCCATAATGGAGTCACCCATCGAGGTGGACACAGAGAAGAGATTAATAATACACTCGGGACCAATACCAAAATAAATAACTACATAAAGAGTCATATAAGAGAATTTAGACCCTGGATTAAGTAGATAATATACATCACAAGAGAAAAGTTTGAGCATACCAGTAACAATATCGGGGGATGCCTCAAAATCCTGGTAGTTGGCAAGGACGTACAGACAGTTCCGACCAGTGCCGGAGCCAGAAGTAGAAGTAATACCCTTTGGTGCAGGAGCTGATGAAGTAGCAACATGGATCTTGTTTTCCCTAGAAGTAACCCTAGAAGGAAAGTTCCTCTGCATATGACCAATCTGACCATATTTAAAGGACTTATTCTTCCCCTTCTCACAAAACCATGATACACCTGGCCACGAAATCTATAAGGAGGATATAATGGAGATGATTGGGCCCCACTAGCCTAAGGTTGGGCACCCTATGCACTGGGACTAATACTATTCTGAGAATAACAATCATCTGACGACTTCGGGTAAAGAGCATTAGCCGTAGAGTAGGAACCATAATTGCCCTACTTCTTCTTAGACCATTTCCCACTCTTTCTACCACTCTGTTGTAGACCTCCAACCTGATCCAAATACTAAAACTTCTTGTTCTACCTTTCACTCATCTTTGCTTGGTTCTTTTTTTCCTCCTCCACTTATTGTATATGCACTACAAGGCGACCTTTATTTCCAAGATCAAATCATGGGATAATCCAGAAGCAAATTTCTCTATTTTGGCCCTCATGCTAGATACAAACTCAGGAGCATAACGCGACAATTGATAAAACTTCAAGGCATACTTTTTTACTGTCATCCTGCCTTGCTTCATAATCATGAATTCTTCAGTCTTCACCTCTCTCAACTCTTGAAGAAAGAAGTGATTAATAAAAGCACTAGAGAAGTCATCCCACAAAGCAGATTCAGCATCATCACACTTAGATAAGTCCCATTCTTCATACCACTGATACGCCACATCCTTCAACTGATAAACAGTAAACTGCACACCTTCCACATTAGTAGCATACAACAAATGGAAAATATTTTCCATCTCATCAATGAAATTTTAAAGATCTTTCTCTACTTTAGAACCAGTAAAAGTCAGAGGACTCAATCTCATAAATTAGCCAACTCTAGTGACCTCAGAAGATGGAGCAATAGAAGTAACACACTCAGTATGAGAGGCTACAAACTAGGTAAACAAATGGATCGACTAGCGAAACTTAGTATTAGGTACACCAGCTTGAGGTGTCTGAAAAGGGCTAGAGAGAATCGGTGAAACTACATCAGGGCAATCAGAAACAGTGACCCTACACTAATTTAAGCTTCTTAGAAAGGACGATCTCCATTCACATTGTCCTCAGATGACGCAAGAGTTTCCACGAGCACCACATATTCTGGAAGGCATGATCTGAAAAGCAAACATACAAAAATTAGAGAAGATTTCAAGATCTTAGATTCTATAGCCCAAAATAGAACAACAAGAATGAAAACATTCCTAAATGCCTCGTAGCCTCTTTCTTATAAGTGTAGCGCACTACACATCCATAAAAGAGACTTTACTTGACATGACTTTGTGGACACTTTGGTACCAAACCTAAGCTCTGATACCAACTTTGTCATGACCCGAACCTGGCCTGGATATGATAAGTATCTCAAGTCTAACAAGGATCGGAGACCATCCCCTGACCTAACCAAATAGAACACCATACCCCCAATGTCGGATGAATTCTAAACTGATAACAAGATAACATAGGATAAGCTCAGAGAATTTATGTAGGATAAGCTCAGAGAATTTAAGACATGTCTATAACTCATAACTGATCAAAATAACCAACCAACATCATCCAAATCCATAGTAATTCATAAAGCCTTCTAACAAAAATTGAATCAATAAAGTATCGGGACATGCCCCCGACCATAACAATGATAATAACGTATTAATAATAATGTGAACTCTTAATTCTAATCTATGAATGGAAATTGATGAAATGTTCAAGTCTTTCAGAGAATGATAGGTCACCACTTCACCACAATGACCGACAAATCGAGCCAATCCACCTAACACTATGCTGGAAAAGTAAAAGTATCTCTGGTACCTACATCGCATGGGGATATAATGTCTGAAGATGGTTAGTAAGTTGAGCACTAGCATGTAATACAGGGATAGGGGTAAAGTAAAACCAAGTCAAATCCAATTTAAAACCATATGAACATCAACATGTACATACATAAATAATATGTCGAGAAAGGTGACAAGGCTTAGCATGTACTTTAAAACTTTAGCCTGGATTTATATAGCTCAACCGTCATAAAAGGCACCCATGGGATATATAAGTCTAGATCTTCCCTAGCTGGAAAGGCCCCAGTATATATAGCCGTACGAACCAGAGGATGTACATTGGCACCACGAGAGAGTCAAACCTCCCGGCATATTAAGGTGACTAAAGCACCCAATTATGTAATATAATATGGGGGACTCAAACCTCTCAATCATATAATAATAAAGGGGATTCGAACTACCTGGTCATTTAGAACCCCATGTCGGCAACCGCGGTTTCAAGTATTGGTCGCTCGGGACCTCCACTTTCACGATCAGCTACACAACCTTCTTTAAGCCCCATTAAAATATTTATCACACATTCTCATTCTTTGGACCGTAATACATATTTACGCATACATTGCTGGTATCATCATACCAACTACACTTGTAAAGTAACATCAACATGCCATCACAATTTCATTAACTTGGGCAAACGAATCCCGTTGTTAATTAAATAAAACCACATGTTTAAATAACCTTTTTATATAATGCGATTATGCTAAAAATAGTTTAATACAATTTTACTCGTACTTAATACCACTTTCACAAAATTGATTGGGGTTATTACCAATTCAATTGTCAATATTCACAAAATTTAAGAAAATCATAATTCCCTAGATTATTCACCATACCCATGCATAAAATTAATTTCAAAGCCACCATTTAAAACATAAACAACACATATGTAAACATGAAACATCACATAAACAACAATCATTCAAGACCCTCAACCCATGTTGAAAACTCACATTCAAAACCATCCAATTAAACCATTCAAATAAATACTTTTCATAAACTAAGAATTAGGGAAGAGTAACATGCTTGAAACACCATGTTTTATAGAGAGAATTCAACCCTTGAGTGACCTACTTCTTGGAAACCCTAAGTATCTTGATTGAGAAATTTAGAGAGAGGGAAGAGTGTCTTGATTACGTTATAAATGCTTTATGTACTTGGGGTTTTAATTTGTTAAAAAGGAAATTGTCCAAAGTGCCCTCAACTTAAAAGCTGAATAATTATCGCTAGTGACTATGGGTCACACAATGACTCGTAACGACACATTACGACTAGTTGCCATGATTCGTAGCCAAAATAGTATTATTAGGTGCACATATTGTTGACCCTACGACTTATATCATACGACTTATTAGGGGTACTTACGACTCCTGAGGTCTAGTCGTCACTAGGATAACAACATTTGGAACACACAGGTTTAACTATAATTGGGATATCACGACTCGTAATAAGTCCATACGACTCGTTAAGGAGCCAGTCGTACTTAAAATATAAAGCTTAGCCACACACACTGGTCAGGCTATGATTTAGGTCCAACGACTCGTCAAGACTCCCTACGACTCGTAAGGAGAGTCATAGTCTGGAGAGTGAGGATAAAATTTCAAAAAAATTTAAGAACCAAGAATTCGGGGTGTTGCAAGTGGTATATTATTATTGTTGTTGTAGTGGCTGAATATTATGGATGTTAAATGAAAGATCGAACTTTTAGTTAAAATAAATTATGATTGTAATTTCATTTGCTTGAGGATTCTTTTCAAATCTCAAAATATGTTCGTTCTGATTCTGATTATACACATCTGGTTTTTTTTTCTTACAAAAATAAAATAAAAAATCATTTCCAAAATAAAAAATTATTTCCAGCTACAAAAAAATTTGCTCATCTTTTTCATCTGTTAATAATCTCTAAGACAAGATTTAGGTGATAAAATTATTGCAAATACATTTTATTCTTGATCAATGGAAACTTCATTACTGAGAATGATTTAGGTGTGGTGAGGAGAGCCACCAAAAGGCAGCATTTGTTGGGCATAAATCAACAGGCCAATTGATTCAATTGGCCTTAAGTTGTTATCATTTCTTTGAAAGCATCTTAAATTATAAAATAAGTCGCTGGAGGATATGAATTAGATGTATCGCATTCTAAGTAGTATCCTATATAGGAATATTTCAACTAAATTAGCCAAGAATTAATTTGTGAAGGCGTCTTGAAAGAACTTTCATATAAATTCCTATTGTAGTTTAGTCACGTTTTGTCAAATTCTAATGCGAAAAAGTATTTATTTATCTAAATAAGAAACATTACTTTGCTTATTGAATTGCTAAGACTTTTCTTTGATCTCTTCTCAAGACAAATATCTTATTGATAAAGAAGTCAGGGAACTTGATTGGACTATACTTGAAGGTAAGATGATGATATAGTAAGTTGAATTGTCTACATTATATATCCCAGTCATTTTAGATGGATTATTCGTGAGTGCCTCTCTGCTCCTCAACTAAGAGGTTGTAATGTATAGAGTATTAGTTGCTCTGCTACTTACAAAGTCAGGGTAGCAGATTAGTTATGTGTTAATCAACATAGACTATTTTTTATTATGCCTTAATGCATAAGAGACTTAAACATTGAGATTAGGATGGATCTTTCTTTAATTTATATATGAATGTCGAGTTTTTCTTCAATAAAAATTAATTTTTGTTTGACTTCTAATTCTATTTCTTAATTTAAAAAAAAATCAGTAAAGAAAAAAATTATTTTAGGTAGAAGTACTCTTTTGTGTAAAACAACTATTTCTACACGAATATAAGATTTCACACTTCATTTTTAAGTTTAAAATATGTCAACGTTATAGAACAATAAACTCTTCATTATCCACATATGAGTATTTTTTAAGTGCCCACTTTGTATTTCGTTGCCAAAGAAATGTCTTGTTATTTCTTAAAATAATACAATATGAGATTTTAGAGAAGCTTTGTGCTACTGTAATTTCAACATCGGTGGCCGCTGCCGCAGTTGCTGCTCCTCCAGAAAGAAGTAAACTATAGGTATTTTTTCCTTATCATACTATCACCAATACTAGCTTCTTTTCATTGAAAATTTTGTAGGTTTTATTTTAATATCTTAACGCTGATGCAGCTGAAACTATATTTAGTAAAGTGGATTTATGCAAATATGCTTTTTTTTTATAATACTATTATTTTAAATTGTTTACAAAATTTTATAATTAAAACTTTATTTTCTTTTCAATGATCGATACGTCATTTGTTCCTATTGAATATAATATTAGATATATTTTGCTTTAGATCATGAATTATAACAACATTGGTATATTAAATTAATATCTGATAAAATAAATTTTCAATGAAAAGGAAGAACTTGAATGCAGTCAAGATGTTTGGTTATGTCTAAGGCAATCAAATAGATCTTTTAGATGAAAATGATGAAAAAAATGTGGCATAATTAGTATATGTCTATACAAGTGAGCATTCTTTGTCTTCATTTAAAAGTAAATGTTGTCAAAAGCGTAAATGTTGTTCAACTTTTGACATCTGAATTTCTATCAAACTGTAAAATTTTTTATGGAGATCACTTTATGATTTATCACATTTTATTTTACTTGTTCAATAAAAGTTCATTGTGGTTATGTCAAAAGCAACCAAATAATTATTTTACTCCATCTAGTATAAAGATTTCATATCTCAAAATTATCCATTTAAAAAATAATGACGTACTTTTTTTTAATCAATTTCAAAAGGAATGACTCCTTTTTTTTAAGAACACATTAATTTCAATTTTTCACGTGGCTTCTTTGATACCACAAGATTAAAGTACATTTGACATAACTTTAATTTAAGACTACAAGATTCAAAAGTCTTCATTAATTTCTTAAAATTTGTTCTAAGTCAAAGCAAATCATTTCTTTTTAATCAGAGAGAGTATTATTTAGCGAGTGAAATAGTTGTGTGAAGATAGAGAAGAATTCTTTTTGCAACTTGATAAAGATTACAAAGTACTTAATCTAAAGATTAAAATATACAGTTTTCAAGGTAGTCCTTAGTTTCTCAATTTTGTAGTTATTCGAGGTTGCTCGACTTGAAAGCAATTCTATCTCTCAAGTGATGAAAAATCAACTTGTGTTTGGAATGTTAAAGAATGACCTTGACAAGAAGGAACAAGAGACTAAGTAACAAAGATGCCGTTTATTTCTTTTAATAAATTCTAAGTGTGGCTAAACATCAACAATAGCATACATTAACCACTTTAGTTATTTAAAATCCCTTCAGGTACCATATTCAGTTATAATTGATTTTAAAGGCATATCCTCCTGAAAATAGAGTTAGCCTTAGAGAGAGTAAAAAGAGAAAATGCATTTTTGAGGCTACATATTGAGCATTATGAGGAAAAATGAAATCAATATGAGCCAAAGATGAAAGCTATGAAAAAAATATGGCAAGATTGGTAAATCTTTAGCATTCTCTGTCTTCAATTAAATCAAATGTTGTCAATTTCTAACATTTGAATTTCCTTTAAACTAGGAGATTTTATATGGAGATCACTTCATGATTATCATTATTTAATTTATATGTTCAATAAAAGACCACTTTATTTATGTATATTTTACTTGGTTATAAACATCAATGACTTGAACTTGTACATAAGAAACGAGGTCGCATACTTGCTTATTCAAAATTTAATTGAATATCAATATTTATTATGAATTTCTTTATAAAAGGATGGAGCATTTAGAGCATGTCAAAGTATAATCATGATCTTGATATAACTGAAAATCCTCAAAGTCGAGGCTCCTGATGAGTAATTGTTAATGTGTAGTTGTGTAAGTAACTATTACTTTTTTCTGTCACACTCAGATATACAACCTAAAAGCAAAAAAAAAAAAAAAGTGAATACAAAGAAACTAAGTAAAGTACAATCATAATATAGTATGTCATAGTGGTACAAGAATCGATTTTTTTTTTCTTTCTAATTCAATTTTCTTCATGTGAATTTTGTTGGTGTACTACTTTCCATCCTTTTTGTTTAGGGATGACATCCTATTAGTTCGGTTCACGAAATAGATATACAATTTATTTAAATTATTGTCTCCAATAAAATTCAACGGTTTATCCAACTCATGAAAAACAATCGTCTAAATTTTTATTCTTAAATTTCATCATTTGAAGCAAACATATATACTTTACATGTTGGATCCGTGCAAAGCACGGACATACTTATCTAGTTATAATAGATATTTGTGTTTCGTTTTTTAGTTTTAGGTTCAAATAATAATTTTATATTATTTTTATTACCATTTTACAACTCTAAATTTATTTCATCACAAAGAAGAAGATAAATTTTTAATAAAAAAAATTCGTTCTCACTCTCTTTAGTCATTGGAATTTCGACTAAAAGTTGAGAGGTAATAGACCATTTTCTCATCACTTTTATAAAGTATGGAACTTTTTATGATGTTCGTGCACTTGTTAGCATGTTTCTTTCCAATAATTTTATATTTTTATTTTGGATTTTTTAAAGTTATTTTTATATGTAATTGATTTATATACTTATCTTACTAATATATAAAATATTAAAATAAAATATTCATGGGACATACACCTTTTATCTCAAAATCAATAAATGACGTGTTTCATTATACAAATAATAGGACAGAAAAAAAATAGTAATTTGGATGGAGATTAGAATGGACTTTGATGGATCAAAAGAGACTTTACAATAAAGCTTGCGAATTGGTATTCATTGAGTCATTTTTTATATATAATTATTTCTACGCTAAACCTTTATTATCGTTCAATACTGACAGAAAGATCTATTGACTAATCTGAATCTCGAGAGTGAATGATTGATCATTGTCTACTTATTCTAGATGTTCTTTGCTTGTTATTGTAACATTTTCTCTCGATGTATGTTCAAAAAATTGTAAACTCACTTTTATTCTGTCATATATTGATTCAAATAATGAGAATTGATTTTCTCAATTAATTAGGTTTATTGTTCCTCAAAAGCTTAGTAATAGATTGAATGGATGTAATTAAACTATTGTTGTTCTGCATGTAGCTTTTAGTTTAATTAGGTTTCATTTACGTTTATTTAAGCTTGTCAACATGTTCAAGTCAAAACCTTAATTACATCTCACTTTATGTCAAATGAAAAGCTTCATCTCACGCTCGTTCCTTTACAATACAAATTACCTGGGCTAAAAGTTTGAACCATGATTATTGTTTTATCTTTTAAAGTCATTTAACTTTGACAAATCATCTTTCATGGTATTATTTTCAAGAATATAATTTTTTATACCTATTTGATAACTTGACAATTATATGTTTTTAGAAAAATATTTTAAAAACTTATAATTGATATCTAACATTGAAGTCTCAATTAAATTATTATTATTTTCTCGTTATTCTTCATTAATCAACTTTTGACAAGGTTTTATCTTGATTGTAATAGAGATATATTACCAAATTTATTCAAATAGTCAAATTTGTGTCTTTCTTATAACAAAAAAATAATAATTACATCATTTTGTGTTATAAGTTTTGTAATTTTTATTTCTCTTTTCGTTATTCTTCATTAACTTAATTAATAAAGTGTTATTTTAAATATGCTATTTTAGATACTTTATTGGCGAATAGTCCAATAGTTAAATTCGTTTTTGTGTAACTGATTGATATAATTTTATATTTAAAAAACACTAATTATTCTTCATTAATCACATTAAATATTTGAAATGCCAATAGGTTCTTTCCATTAAATATTTTTGTTTTTGGTTAATTAAAATTCCATAAACAACGGTAGCAATGTTAGTTACAAAAACAAGTAGAACTCAACCCGTATCTATTGAAAAAAAGAGCTTGGGTATGGAGTTGATGTTAACAAGCCTAGAATAGCTAGTTTCTTTGATATTTGTCCACTTGGTTCAAGACATACACTGATGGAACTATAGAAACATATGTTCCCTCAAAAGCTACTTCCTGCTGCTACTTTTGCTTAGATGTCTGCAACCTCCATTTTGCTCTCCATTCTGATCTCTATAGCAATGGTGAACGACTGCTCCTCCTAACTCTCTTAGCATCAATTTAATATTAGTATTAAGGTTTAAAGACATCTCTTATACACTCAACCCACAAGTTAGGTAAGAATTAAAGAGTTCATGATGAATTAGGTACTATAAAAATTGAAATATTAATTTTAATTTTTAAATAAGTATCAAAATTTATATTTTTAAGAATAATGACGATAAAAACTAACTTGCCAAAATTGAGTTAGAAAAAGGACAATTCGCTATACTAAAACTTTCATTATACATAGGGTTCGATCACAAGGATCTCAACATTGAGTAACTTTTGAAAATAAAAACAAAATTAAATGATTATTATAACAATTTATCCAAACTCGAGCCATACTCTAATATTATAACTCCAAATTACCTTAAGAATATTTCTATGTTACAACTAATTTCTCTAATATTACAATCAAACACCTGAGAAAATTGAAGGAATTGGTGACATTGACCATCTTAAAGGGTCAAACAAAATTAAGAAACTTGATTACATTAATTGTGAACTTGATTAATATTTTCAAAACTTTTTAATCTCTTCAAAAATTCAAATCAACCCACACCCCTCTCCTCTCCAAATCAATCGTCTCTTCCCTCTCTCTCGACAGTTTCTCTCAACTTCTCCTAACCAACAGTTCTGTAACGTTTGCCCTTCAAGTCCCGACGACTTCAACCTCTGGCAACAAATAGTTGGGCTTCGATTTTCTTTTCAACTTTCAACCGTCAATCGACGTGACAACCTTGCTCTGCGACCACAACAACTTCGAGTTCTTCAGCGTCCCTTTTCTTCTTTCAAAGGTAAAAAAATATGGCATTTTAATTTAGAAGAAAAAAAGGAACTTGAGCCAACTTCTCTTCTAGTATTGGTTAACAATTTCAATAATTGTTGCTTTAATTTGAAATACGGTTTGAAGAAAACACTAATTTCTGATATTTTTTCTCTTTTCTTTTCGAAGTGAAATTTGACTTTTTATTGTTTGTTGTATTTTTTGAAGTTTGATTTTTGTTCTTTGTGTTTGTACAAATAAAACAACAATTTTGGTATTTTTGGTGTTGCGCCCATTGCTAGGTTAATTTGTTCTTGTTCTTGGTAAAAATAGTATTTTGATATTTAATGGTGATATGGTTGTTGTTCTATTGAACAAAATCTTGCTACTGTCTTTTCTGCAACAGATTAATCATCTGATGTAACCGATTAATCATATGATGCAACAAATTAACCATCTAATGCAAATTTACCATTTGATGTAATAGAGGAACTATCGAATTAAAAATCTAATGCAACATATTAACCATCTGATGCAACAGATTTACTATTTGATGCAACAGAGGAACCATCGAATTAAAAATATAATACAATAAATTAACTATATGTGCAATAGATTAACCATCTGATGCAACAGATTAACCATCTGATGCAACAAATTTACCATCTGATGCAACAAAGGAACCACCAGATTAAAAATCTAATGCAACAAATTAACCATCTGATGCAACAGATTTACCATCGAATTAACTATCTTAAGTAACAGATAAACCATCTGTTGGATAAAATCCTATCAACTATTCCAATAGGACGACATGTCCAAGACTTATTTTTTTCAAACGGATCATTCATTTAGTGCGATGGACGACCTTTCTATTGAAAAAAATCTAAATATTATTGACAGATGATAACAGTTTCAACAGATCACTCATATGTTGTAACAGATATTTGATCTATTGCACAGACCAGTCATTTGTGTCAACAAATGAGTGATTTATTTTTATTATTTTTAACAAATTTCTCAACAGGTTATTTATATATTGAAACAGATAATATACCTAGTGCAACAAATGTGTAATATGTTGGAACTATTAGTTTATTGTTGTACATGTTAGATTTACTATTACTTCTTTTAACTATGCATTAATCAATTATAATCTTTTTTATTTTTCTGTTATTTTTAGATAATATGGATCCCAAAAGAAAAAAACTGAATCAAGTCCAAGTAAAGGAACAAGTGAAACAGCTAGGCTACATCTACTACTCTATGAGCTTGTTTTACATGCGATATCTCAATTAGAAGTAGAAGATAATGAACATGGGATGAGGAATGTTTCAAAAGAAATGATCCAAATTCTAATAGCCCTTCCACTAAAGAGTTGATCAAAACCTTTAGCATTGATAGTTATCATGTGCGAATGCAATGTGATGGTGCCACCGATTTAACTGGCGATTTCGTAGGTAAGTCAGCCATGGAAAAATCTTTCAACACCTCCCAAAAATACTTCGAGAATAAAAATTAAATGCTTATTTTAGGAAAATCTGCTCGGAGGATAACAATGCTTGTTTTTAAATAAAAATGGTATATGATCTCTTCTCAAGTGTAGGTTTATGTATAAATAAAGATAAGATAGATGAGGTATGGATAAATTACTGTGGCATGCCTGTTTATTTTGGATGGAAAGAGTTTTCTATAGTTACTGAACTAAAGTATTTCCTCCTTCTCTTTCTCAAGTTATACTTAGTCTAACCCCCCAAAACACCCCGCTCACCTAAAAAGACAAAGGCAAGTCAATTGATGGTGATGACTTAGTGTCCTTGTTGGTCTAGACTTCAAAAATAAAAATTTGATAAAAGCGTTGAAAGTAAAAGACTTTCAAAGAAGCACAAGCAATCATTGTGCTTGGTTTGGTTTGTACATAATATTCTTTGGGTGAGAGACGTCAACAACAACATATCGCTTGGTTTAATAAAGCTCTTCGAGGATCTTGAGGCATTTAACAACTATCCTTATAGTTATTAAAGCTTCAAAATGACTGTTAAATATTTACTTAGATTTCATTCTAATATATGTATTAATTTATTTTAGATTGTGCATCCATCGCTTATTCCAACCAATCAAGAGTTGAAGATGTCATTTTTTCTTATTTTACGACCTGTGCAAACTTTATCGGACCTTAAGATCATTGACAGAGTAAAAAAAGAATTGTTTGAAGCAACAACCATCACAAGAAAAATAATTTTGGAGGGTGGGCTTGTTATTGTTAATGGTGTTAGTGGTGATGGAGTTGGTGGTGGTGGTAGTGGTGCTACTGTTGGGGTTGATGATGCTTCTCTTACAGTTTTTGAAACAACAAATCATTATGAGTATGATCATACTGGTCATATAATTTTTCCCCTCCTAGTGAATGTTTTGCATGCAAATGTCAAGACTGCAAGGCGAAACATAATGGAGTGATTAATGTTATTAATGCATTAACTACTTTTGTAAAGGAATTGACATCTAATAAAGGTGTCATTCCATCAATGAGAATTTCATATCCATCCACTCCATTAGATATTAAGCCTAAGAGGAGAAGAAAAGTAATTTCCAAAGCATTATCAAGCATTCAAAAAAGCAAAATTACAACTTCTCTATCTTTGTGTTGCACTATGAGCAATGTACAAGGGCCACTGGAAAGAAGCATGAGTTAAAGAAGGTGAATATATATCATCTGTTCCAACTAATAAACAGACACATATCTATTTCAACAGATGACACATCTGCTGAAAATTATCAAACAGATATATACATCTGTTGTAATAATTGACTAACCTGTTGTATCAGATGCAGTATCTACTGCAACATATATCTCATCTGTTTTAGCAAATCAAATAACTCTTAGTATTATTTTTGTTTGTACAAACAGATGACCTATCTGTTACAATAGATGGGTCATCTATTGGGACAACTTAAACCCAGACTTTCAACTATTTTAGTTTTTAAAAACAGATGAGTTATATGTTACAACAGAAGGTTAATCCATTAGAAATTATCATACAGACCTTATTCATGTTTTAACTTGTTTCAACAGATGATTCATTTGTTGCAATAGATAGATAATCTATTTGGGATAATTTAAAACAAGAAGAAGACCTGTTTGATTTGCTAAAATGGATGACTTATCCTTTTCCATTTTTTTGTATCTCTAAAATTAGCATTGATAATTCTGGCTTTCCAGGTGGATGCCATAGGAGAAGATACTGCTGAACAACATTGATAATATGCTATTATTTTATAGAAATACGGAGAAGTGAAAGTGCAGAAATCGTACGCAAGCGACATTAAAGATCCACAATGACCAAAGATGAATTTCATAGCACCAGATGAAGAACAACTTGTCCATATTGAGTAGATCTTTATATCTTGAGTATGTCAAAGTAATAACCTCACCTCTCCTTAGGAATCATTGGTATCAAAACTTAAATTGTTGATTTATTTGTTGAGATCTGTACCTATAACAATTTTTTTACATTTTATTTATTTGTTGATTTATTTCATGTAATTTCTGAAGGCTTTGATTTATTTTATTTTATCCTTAGATTTGAACTTATTAATTAAACTGAAAACTAGATTCAAATATTACAACAGATAAGGTATTTATTGCAACAGATGACATATCTGTTGGAAAATATCAAACAGATTTAGACATATGTTGTAACATGTAGGTCATCTATTAGAAATTATCAAATAGGTCTTCCCACTATTGCAACAGATAGACTTAGATATAAACATCTGCATAATACAATAAATGGTCCATTGTAACAGATAAATTATTTATCAGAAAAGATAGACTATCTATTACAACAGTTAGACAACTATTGTACTATAAAATTAATTTTCATCAAATATAAAAAATTATCACTACATGTAAAGTGAAGTGATTTGGAATAAAAAATTATAATGATGTTTGTGTTTCTACATCTTATTCTTTATACACAAGCTCCAAGCGTCTAGTTAGTACCCTATAATCTCAGACCTCTTGCATGTTTGTCATAACATTGTCACACAGAAAGGTCATTGGCTCGGCCATTTCTATACCGGTCAGCAAAAATTCAATGTGTGCAAGCGCGTAAGACCCGTACGTGGCAGTGGTTTCATTTTTTGGAAGGTTCATGTCCTTGTTTGGACCTTTAAAATCCTATGTTTTCTTTATCAATACTTTCACTGGCAAATGATCCATCAGTTTACTCTGCCTCAACAAATTGGGGAACAACTCCGATAGTGGATGCATGTGGATAAAAAAATGGCCTCATCGAACATAAGTAAGTTGCAGTCATAAACCTTCATCATTTCGTCCTTCAGTAATATCTCAAGATCCATGAAATATTATACCTCCACGTTCATAACTGCAAGGATTCTCTTTGACTTGGTCCATCTCTGGCAGTTTAGATATGGCCTCTTTCCTCTAACATAATTAATCATATATTCATCCCATTGAAACCCAGAAACTAACGAATCAAATCTCGGGTCAACGGGAGTTAACACTAGCTTAATGAGCTCATCGTACCTATCCCTAAAATTATTGTAGAAGTTAAGGTCCATTATCCTATCGATAACAACATAAGCATCTGGGTTACCCTAATTGCCTTTCCCTCATGAGGCAGAAAATTTCATCAACATATTATGATATAAGAAGACAATTTTTAAATAGGTTAGTGATTTTAAAAAAGAAAAACAAAGTGGAAAGATATAATGGATGATCCATTTGTTGCAGAGGGTTCTCTAAATTTTTCATAGATTACCTATCTAATGCAATATGGCTAATCTTTTACAACAAAACCACCACCAGTTGCACTAGAATACCCAGCTGTTGCAATAGATGACACATCTATTGTGTAGCTTCTTATTCTTCATGGAGTTAATTAGAAGGCTAGGTTAGGAAAAGTAAACTTACCTTGTCCATGTACCACTGATCCATATGTGTCATATTCTTAAAGTCCTGGGGGAAAAAGGTAAGCATGGTAAATTCTTTTGTGCGTTGCTTGGATTTTATGGTCTTTCGCAGATCAGACTTTTGTTTGGCGATAAGTTCCGCATATATGTTCACGTTCTTCAATGGCCCCTGAGCTTCAATAACTTTTGGAGAGGGAGGAGTTGTAATTTTTTTGGTTTTAGATTGGAGAGTATATGTTTAATTGCTTTTTTCTTCTTACTAACCTCCATTGTATGAGTGTATAACTCCCTCACCTTCTTGGATGGTATGACAAACCTCTTGGATTTTAATTTCTCGACAACTTTAGCAATAGCCTCTACTTTTTCAAAGAGTTTATCCTATCTTTTCATACACTCTTTGCATTTACAATAAGAAAATGAGGGTGAATAAGGGTGGGGTGGAAACTTAAGGATGAGAGAAACTGGTGTAAGGTTGAGAAAGGCCTATGTAAGGGGTGTTTTCAAACATATTTATTTTTTCTTGAGCATCAACATGCTCATCATCATGACTGGTAGCACCATCAACATTATCAGTATGGCTGCCACCAACATCAATAACTCCACCAACAACACCCCTAGAATCAACACCCAGATTTGTTGCAGTAGGTTGGTCATGAAGAGCCTCAATATTAGACTAACATTGCCTAACTGCTCTTCTTATAGTTGTTGCTCCAACCAATTCCTTCTTTATTAACTCCACTGTTGGTTTTGCTATTGTATCAACAAGACCTAGAGTAATAAAAGAAGTTATCTCCAACTCCTGTTTAGTAGGCATAATCCATGGATACACAACCTATAAAAAAATATAGATACATTTAAATTATGTAATAATTTGCAGTTAGTTGGGTTACATGTTAAGACAGACAACTTATACAATGGATGATCTTTCTATTGCAATAGATGATTCATATGTGGCAACAGATTAACCATCTATTGCATTAGATTACCCATCTGTTGTATCAGATTACCTATCTGTTGCATAATTTACAGTAAATGGGTAATCTGTTGAGTCAGATTCAAAGAAACAAAGCAACAGATAGGTAATATATTGCAAAATATGAATTGTGTATTGCACCAGATTACCCATCTATTGACCAGTAGCAGTAGATGGGTAATCTATTGTATTAGATGACCCATGTATCACAACAGATAGCCTATCTATTTCAATATCTTTCTTTGAGTAAATTTATTTTAGTTGAAAGAAGACTTATTGTATCATTTTAAGGGTTAAAGAGATCAACCTCCTTAATTCTTATGTTGATCATTGCATCCAACCACCTAACGTTCCTTGGATGAGAAACTTCATTCGAGTAATCCTTGACCTGCTTTCAGGGGGAGGCATGGCTTCAAATGCCCAAGCCTAAAAAATGTAAATAGGAAGTAAGAAAAAAAAGTCATAATAATTATTCAATATAAATTAATGGAACAGTAAACAAGTAGTGATTAAATTTACCATGAAACCCCAAGGAAAACCGTATAATATGATCGTCTTTGGGGATAGCTTTGTCAATAAATATTTAACACTCAACTTGTAGCTGTGATATTCCCAGAGATAATTGTTGAATTTCTTAAAATCCTCAACAAGCTCCAACAAATCATCTTCTATGACTTTGTATACGTCTCTTGCCAATATAACGGAATAGACAAGTCAAACTAAGAACAATTGCTCCTTGTACTTCTTTGGTATGGTTTTATCCTTGATATTTTCTATCAATATCGTGGATCTGTAGCCACCTCCAGCAATGTCCAACAACCCATCTATTTTTTCCTTGCGTTTGTTGGTTTTGGTGGGTGGTCTCTTGGACAATGCCCTCTCTTTATTTGATGGTGGTGGTTTTGTTGTCCTACTTGGCTTAGACTTTTTATGGAGTGTTTCCTTGATAAGAGGTTCTTTTGGGCGATCACATCTCAAGCCTATCACTATGGTAAACTCTTTTATGCCAAAACAAACTTAAATGCCACAGTAATTGATCCAAATTTCATCCATGTTTTTGCCCTCCTCTTTTAAATCTTTATCATCCCCCACGAACTTGATCCTGTGCTACTGAAGACCATATATCATGCTCATTTGGAAATGGGCATTGTTGTCTTCAAGCAGCTCAAGAAAGTGTCCAATGCAGCTCTTCTTAAAAAGTTCGTCTATTTTTTACTCCATTATTTTCCTAAAATCATTAAAATGTTTACCCAATTGATATTTAAGTACAAAATCACAATTTAAATCTGTAGGGTTATCTATCGGCATCTCAACTTAAAACCTATCAATACTAATAGTTTTGATAGGATCGGGCTGGGATTTCATTCTTAATTCACGTCCCATTGATAATGCATTATCATCATGATTTTTTGTTATTAGATAGAATGGTGTTGAATTTGATGGAGATAAAATTAAAGCAATGAAATAATAGCCTACACCTAAGAGTGTGGCGGATGTTAGGAGTTTTCATGGGCTTGCTAGCTTCTATAAGAGATTTGTGAAGGACTTCAGTACAATTGCTTCACCCTTAACTGAATTCATTAAAAAGGATAAGAGTTTTATTTGGGGAGAAGAACAAGAGCATGCATTTAATGTCTTAAAAGATAAGTAGTGTTCTGCTCCTTTGTTGCAATTACCTGACTTTGCCAAATCTTTTAAAATTGAATGTAATGCTAGTGGAAAAGGCATAGAGGCCATTCTAATGCAAGTTTCTAAGCCTAGTTCATATTTTAGTGAGAAATTGAGTAGAGCTACATTGAATTATTCTATGTATGATCGGGAGTTGTACGCCTTGGTAAAGGCTTTGGCTACTTGGCAACATTACTTGTGGCCACAGGAGTTTGTGATAAAGACTGACCACGAATCATTGAGACACTTGAAAAGCCAAGCTAAGTTGAGTAAGCGACATACCAAGTGGGTGGAGTTCATTGAGATATTTCCTTATGTGATTTCATACAAACAAGGTATAGACAACCTAGTGGCTGGTGCATTATCCAAAAGGTACATTCTTGTTTCTACTCTTTCTTCTAAGCTAATGGGATTTGATCACATTAAAAGTCTGTATGTTGATGATTCAAACTTTTGAGTTACTTATGCTGCATATTTGAAGGTATCCTTTGAGAAGTTCATGCTGTGTGATTGGTTTGTTTTCAAGGAAAATAAATTGTGTGTGCCAATATGCTCATTGCGTGAAGTTTTTATAAGATAAGCACATTGTGGGTGGTCTTATGGGACACTTTGGAGTGCCATAGACCTTTGATATACTTTTTGAAAATTTCTTTTGTACTGGCATGCGCAAGGATGTAGAAAAATTTTATGCACAATGTTTAGAATGTAAACATTCTATGTCTAGGGTCTTACCACATGGGTTGTATACACCTTTACCTATCCCAATTTCACCTTGGATAGATATCTCTATGGATTTTATTTTAGGTTTACCAAAAACAAAGTATGGTAAAGATAGCATTTTTGTTGTGGTGGATAGATTTTCTAAGATGTCTCATCTCATTCCATGCTTTTATGTAACATGTTGAGGGCTATTTTGAAAGGTAAATTAACTTCTTGGGATGATCACTTGCCATTGGTGGAATTTGCTTAAAATAGAGCTCTTCATTCTTCTACCGGGTCTTCTCCTTTAGAAGTTATTTAGGGGTTTAATCCCATTACCCCTCTTGATTTAGTGTTATTGCCTACTAATGATATTGCTAGTCTTGATGGGAAGAATAAATCTAAGATGATGAGAAACATGCATGAGCGAACTTGATTGGCCATTGAAAAGAGAAATGAGCAAGTTGCTTTAAGAAGAAACAAAGGGAGAAAATAAGTCATATTTGAGCCTGGGGATTTAGTCTGGATTCATATAAGCAAAGAAAGGTTTCCTTTCAAATGAAAGTCAAAATTTTATCCTAGAGGCGATGGACCCTTCAAAGTGTTGAGCGAATTAGAGACAATGCTTATAAGCTGGATCTACCTGGGGACTATCAAGTAAGTGTTATTTTCAATGTTGCTAACCTGTCTTTGTTTGAGGGAGGATCAAATTTGAGGATGAATTCTTTTCAAGAAGAGGGGGATGATAGCTCCATGGGTAATGATGATGCTATTGAAGTCCTAAGAAGACCTTCGTCAAAGCCTCAAACTCAGATTATGCTTTAATGTGAAATCAAGAGATATTTATGATGGAAGAAGATCCCAAGAACGAGGCCATGAATTATAGAAAAGAATGGTTAAAGTGCTACACATATTTCATGATTCAAGTTCAAGCCCAAAATTAAGAATATTGGGCCCATATAGGTTGCCAGTAAATTTGGAAACTTTTTTTTTATTTTTTAGGGGAGAATTTTTGGTATTATTTTTACATATTTTCCTAGTCCTAGTAAGATTTTATTTATTATTTCCATAAAAGTAAATTCTAATCCCATGCTATTTAGAATAGCTTTTTCCTAGTCCTAGTTAGATTTGATAAAGGTAGTTCCCAATCCCATGTTATTTGGGATAGTTTTTTTCTCTATATATAGGGATGAATTTTGTTATTGTCAATCAGACAACATTATTGTTAATTAAGATTTTCTCTTATTTACACTGTTGTGTGTGTCTACTTGGGATTTATCTTGCAACTTTATAAGAAAGATTCTTGAGGAAGTAAGATTAATTCTTAAGTAGATATCTTTGATTTATATTAAAGTTAATTAAAGAAGATGATTACTCTTATACTAATTGTTCTCTTCAATTTCTCTGAAATAGGGGTCTAGATCACCTTTGGATCTAAAAAAAAGGGTATCCCGGTGCACTAAAGCTACCTCTATGCGCGGTGGTCGGGGAAGGGCCCCACCACAAGGGTGTACCGTACGCAGCCTTATCTTGCATTTTTGCCAGAGGCTGTTTCCAAGGCTTGAACCCGTGACCTCCTGGTCACATGGCAACAATTTTACCAGTTACTCCAAGGCTCCCTTTCGATCTAAGTTCTTGAATTGACTCTATTAGTATCATAATTAGTCTTAATCCACTAATTTTGAATATTAAGATCAAGTAGGTTTCTTAGCACGTCATCTCAAAATTAGGGATTTATTCTCAAATTTCATCTATCTTTAATTTCTTGTCTTTCATCTTAGTATTTTCTTTTCTGCATTATTTTCTTGTCTATTTAAGTAAGTTGATTCTTATCACCACCCCATTTCACTAAAGCCTATTATTTAACGATTTTGTTCTCAATCTTAATTTTTTTTAGAGTTATAATTTTTAGAGGCTCGAAAAGGCTGACCTCTTACCATTACCTTATTAGTCTTGTTTACTTTCCTCCTACAACCAATAGGAGAACTCTCTCTTTGCAACATCTAAGATAACTCGTCAATTGGAATATCTATTCAAAAATTTTGCAGAATCCAAATGTATATTTTCATCTTTTATAAAACTCTGCTTCTGTAGCTTCCTCATTCTCATCCATCTCTCTTGTTTATCTCTTTCTCATCCATATCTCTTCTTATTTCTCTTTGACTAATTTCAGGTTTGCTTAAATGTTTTATTTTTCCCTTTCCTTTTATTAGCTTCTTCAGATTTTTTATGATAACACGAGAGAAAAGGATGCTGTTGCGAAATCAAAGAAACCAAATACTTTCCTTTGAACAAGTAATATTATCATATTTGCCATGTCAAATATCCTTTTCATCTGGTTGTGTTTGAAGGCAAGATAAGTTATCTTTGCTCCTCAGCTGGTTACTTTCCTATTCTATCATTGAAGTTAATGACTTGTTTAAGGCTTTTAGTAATTATGAATTTCAAGAAGGAATGCAATAACATTTAAGAATAGCTCACTCTTTTAGGAGAATCTTTTTACTTGATTATTTAGGACAATTTGAGAGCCAAATAGTCTACTAATATTAGACACTCCACCGTTAACTTCTTCAAGTCTAAAACAAAAATTTCATGAGATTAAGTACCTCCAATGAGTTAGATCATTATGCTGCTTATGAAAGGCAAAATTTTCATTTCCAGTCTCACTTTTTTTTTTTTTTTGAAGAAAGATAGTAGATTATCTCTTTTTTGGGTTCCAGCGGAATCTAGTTAAGTGGTTGAGGCATGTGATCAAAAACCTGAAGATCCCAAGTCCAAATCTCAATCTACAAAAACACTCAGCTGAACATATCTGCTCTCAACTTGGTCAGCAGAATTGTTCAGCACCTAACAGCTTGTTTGGATGGTTGTACTCATTGTATTGTATTCTCTTGTTAGTTTGAATACAATGTTTGTTTTGAGTATCACTTTAACTTTATTTGTTGTATCTTATTGTTAAAGTCATAATTAGGTAATGACAAAATGTCTCATTTTGTGTACAGACCAATTTGGTGAGATCATGTCATTACCTCTTTTCTTCTTCTTATTTTCTCTATATATGTTATTTAATAATCTTATTTTATCCTTTACTCTACCTATTTATAGTAGATCTACCCCGTATATTTCTTTCCTTGTAGGTTTTTTCCTTCAAATTATTGAAAGCAATATTTTAATTTGGGAAAAGAGCCAAGACACAACAAATGAAAATCAATTTGCATTGTAGAATTATTCCACATACCATGCCTAAATATGTTCCCTTTTAAGGTGGAGTGTCGTGATTTCAGTTATTATAGATATTTTAAGATAGAGGAGATCAGAGAGGCTATTTAAAAGATGCGAAGAGGTAGGGCAACGGGGCCTGATAAGATACTAGTGAATTTTTGGAAGCTTACTAGCGGGGCTGGTTTAAGGTGGTTGACTGAATTATTTAATGACATTTTCAAGACCGCAAAAATACCCGAGGCGTGGAGATAGAGTCCTATGATTTCTTTATATAAGAACAAGGGTGATATCCATAGTTTCAACAACTATAGGGTTATTAAGTTGTTGAGTCACACTAGAAAGATTTAGAAAAGAGTGGTCGAGCTGAGGTTGAGGGGGATAGTGTCTATTTCGAAAAATAAGTTTGGATTTATGCCTGGTCGCTCGACAACATAAGTAATTCACTTGGTGCAGAGACTGGTGGAGCAGTATAGGGAAATAAAGAAATAATTACATATGGAGTTCATCGAATTGGAGAAGGCGTATGACAAAGTTCCTAGGGAGGTTCTTTGGAGATGCTTGGAGGTGAGTGAGATCACGATGGTGTACATCATATCGGTTAGGGAAATTTATGATGGAGCAAGGACTCAGGTAAGGACGGTGGTAGGAGACTCCGAGCATTTTCCTATCTTGATAAGGTTGCATCAGGGATTGACCCTTAAACCCTTTTTGTTTGTATTGGTGATGGATGTGTTGACACGATGTATTCAAGAAGAAGTGCCTTGGTGTATACTTTATGCAGATGATATTGTTGTGATTGATGAGACATGGGGGCGAGGAGGTATGTGAATGTTAGTTTAATGACTTGAGGCTGGAGAATAAAGAGGTAGTAAGGTTAGATTCCCAAGTTGTTTGTAAGAGAGCTAGGCTTAAGTATCTTGGGTCCATGATTCAGAAGAATAGAGAGATTGACGAAAATGTATCCCATCGTATTGGGGCAGGATAGATGAAGTGGAGGCTTTCCTTGAGAGTGTTGTGTGATAAAAAGGTGATGCCCAAGCTTAAAGGAAAATTCTACAAAGTGGCAGTCCATCCGACCATGCTTTATGGAGAGAAGTATTAGCATGTCAAGAACTCTCATATTCAAAAATTGAAGGTGACAGAAATGCGGATGTTGCGTTGGATGTGTGGGATTACTATGGATGATAAGGTTAGGAATGAGACTATTTGGGAGAAGGTGGGAGTGGTTTCGGTGGAGGATACGATGTGGAAAGCTAGGTTGAGATGGTTTGGGCATGTGATGAGGAGGGACACAGATGCCCCAGTTCGTAGGTGTGAGAGGCTAGCTTTGGATGGTTTTAGGCGGGGTAGGGGTAGGGCGAAGAAATACTGGAGAGAAGTGATTATACTTGACATGGAGCAGTTATAGCTTACTGAGGACATGACCCTAGATAGGAAGGTATGGAGGACACAAATTAGATTAGAAGGCTAGTGATTGTAGGTGAGTCGTAGCTAGTAGTTAGGAGAGCTTTGGGGTAGCCAGGTTGGTAGCCTTAGGGATATGTCCATAGGTTGGAGTTGCTAGTAGGAGGGTATTGGGGGGAGGGGGAAACTTTGGTGGTTAGTGCAGGGTATTACTTTGTGGGTATTTTATTTCTGTTATTCTATCTTGTTCCATGTTTTATTACAAACTAGAGAAATTAGCCGCGCTTCGCGTGGTGTTAAAAATTAATTATTTTCTTTGATGAATTTTATATTCATTATCTAATCATAGTATTATAACTTGTTATAATTATATTATGAAGAACATTTTGTTCCATAAAAGAAAAGAAAATTTAACAATTATTAAATGATGGATAGTATATTCTTTATCTATAAATTAAAATATATTCCTTAATAATAATTTTATTTCATTTCTATTGTGTATTTAATGAAGTTGAGATTTTAATTTAAAATAATGTACTTATATGTGCTTACAAATGCACAAAGATGGTAAGATAATTTTTTCCTCATTATATATATATATATATATATATATATATAACCAATTGCAATAGCATAAATCTTTTTAATTAGTCAACACTATATAAAGATTAACTCCATATTACAACTACATACTTCAATGTACATATTGAAATTTGCATCATAAAAAAAGAATATGGGAAGAAGAAAGACCATCTGATACATATTTATATATAGAGCTTAAAATAACAAAACAATGAAGAAATTTATTAACAAAAAGATCAAAAAATATGAAAAAATTAAATCAAGTAGATCCTTGTACAAATATTCATAATTTCTCCACACCTGAATATCAACAAAACACAAAATCTTCTCCAACGTTTCATAACTTCCTTCTCTGTATATGTTCGAAGTGTACAATACTGTAACTGATCAACTACACAAGGTCTTTTACGTAGAATTAAATTATTTTATATGGTGATCTTTCTTTGTTCATTTATAACTCTTAATTTTCTAGGGTAATAGAGATTATAAAAAGCATGAGTTATTAAAATGATAATATGTGAATTAAAAGCGCAAAATTAATGGACATTATGTAATAGCCCGTACTTTTTCCTAGCTAATTTCATATCAAGAATGTCTAGTATTAGATTCTAAATTGAATGATGGTTATTCCATGAGGAATTTTCAAGATTTCACTATTTGTCTGTGGGAAACTCAATAAGCTTTCCATCGATATAAGATTCACCCAAATCCGATAACCGGGTCAGAGGTTACGACTATTTCAACTTTCCGTTGTAAAACAGCGCCATATTAGTCAGTGACGCACCGTGCCACAAGAGGAAATGGCATTTGGCCAATTCCAGTAGGGGTCCGTGATTATGGCATATCGCGCCAGGGCCCAAATTCAGAATTGTCCATTTTCCAGTGTCTCAGCGCGATTTGACCCACATCGCGCCAAAGTTCTAGGTCACAAAGGAAGTGGCAACACCATAGCCCCGCGTCGCGCCATCCCATAATTTCCCAATTGTCCAAATCCAGTGACACAATGCGATAGCGCTGCATCGCGCTAAAGTTCCAGTTTAGGAATTTTTACAATTTTAAAAGACGCATCCAGGGGTTAAAAGGGTCAATTTCTTACCCCTATTTAAACCCAATAACACGTGATTCAGCAGCTTTTCACCCAAAATACACTCTTTTCTCTCAAAAACCTCTCAAGAACAACCTAGGGCTTTTCATAGAAGATTCAGAATCAAGAATTTCCTCCGTCAATCTTCGTGTATTTACGAACTAAGGTATCTATAGTGTTCATTCATGGACTCCTTCCATTCATGAAGCCCCAAAATCTCTTTTCAAAGTTTAATTTTATGGATTTCCTTATGAATTTCATGATTGGGTTACTCTTGTTCATATGGATAATGAGAAATTGAATTTTACTCCATGTTGGGTGATAAATTCTATGTGGGTTAAATTATTATAGAGATAGATTCATGCAAACCTATGACTAAACCCTTGAATGATGAAATTAGAATTGAACCATGATGTTTAATTATTGTACAATGATGTTTACATGTACCATGACTACAATATGTTTGATTAAATGCCAAGATGAAGGAAAAGTACCTAACTAGCATGATACCATGAAATCCCCATGTATGTACAATTATGCCTATCATATGTTTTGATGGAATGCTTCTATAAATGTATTATGGATTATGATATTACTTATATGTTCAAGTAAGTTATGCTTGGTCAGTTTCCTTTCATCGAGTCCTGGGGGTATTTGTACTCGAAGTATTAGTTGTGTGCCTAAAGCCATGTCATGTTTCCATGATACTCTCAGTCAAGCTATGATCCTTAGACTTCAGACAATCTTATGACTCAGGAAATGTCCATGATCTCATGAACTCAGTCAGTTGTCAGATGTCAGTAATATTCCATCAGTCAACGGAAGTCAGTAACTCAATCCATGTTCATTTCAGTAAATTATGTTCAGTATCTATTCAGATGGGAGTATAAATTAGCACCGAGCGAACCCAAGGGTGGGAACTCACCTGTTATATGAGGGTGTGATTCTTAGAAGCAATCCTTGTGTTCCAAAACTATGTAGCCAGCTTAGGTTGAGACATCATAGCCTGTTATATAAAGGTAGATGAGGTGGCTTAACCTGATATATGAGGGTTCACACCATTCTCATTAGAGTTACTTATTATATTAGGGTCACTCACATGTTGTCCTTACCAGTGGCACGGTATTGACACCCTTCCAATCAGGGCACAGATTAGACCCCAATTCAGCTATAATGCATCATTTGGGGTATGTCGGTTAGATGACTACCTTCTATAGTCTCAGTATTAGTCTTAGTAAAAGAACTCAGATAGTTCTTCAGAATTCAAGACTATCAGATACAGTCAACTCAGATACAGTATAGAACTCAGCTAGTTCCATCAGATTTGGGGCTGCCAGATACAATCACTCATGTTATCAGTTATCAAAATTCAGTCATTAGTCATGTTAGTCATCAGCATACTCATGTTATCATGATTTTAGATATAGTTACTATGTATACATGCATGTATTCTCACATTCATATTAGTCAGTTAGCCAGTATCGTTCATGCATATGAACCCCATGCATTCAACCTACCTCACATACGTACCAATACATTCAAAGTACTGACGTATTTGTGCTATGGTGTCTTATACCATAGGTTCAGAGACACGAGCTCCAGAGCATCAGTATATTCCAGATATCAGCAGTCAGAGTTAGCAGTGAGTCCTTATCCTTCGAGGACATGATTATTTCTCTATTATCTCATTAATTAGTTTATTAGTTGGAGTTATTTGGGTACATATCCCATCAACTCCTTACTCAAACAATTCAATCAGTTAGAGGCTTTCTAGACTATCATATTTCAGACTTCAGTGTGTTCAATTTTGTTTTGGGTATTCTATTACCCCACACAAATGTTATATCATTCAGATTATGTTTAGTATTGAACCTTATGGCGTTTTAGTGCATGTTTCTGTATTATTATGTCATATTATATAGTGTACAAGTACAGATATCAGTCATGGGTTAGCTTGTGGTCCTTCGGGGTCATGAGCACTATATGGCATTCCGAGTACCAGATTTGGGGCGTTACAAACTTGGTATTAGAGCCTAAGGTTCAATAGATTCCTCGGAAGTTTGAAAGCCTCATATAGTAGAGTCCTATACATGGGTATGTTGCGCGTCACATTTATGTACAGGAGGCTATAAGATGTTTTAGGAACAGTTTCCCCTCTTTTAGTATTCATGTCATGCTAGTGAGCATAATCTCAAGTCAATCTCTCAGTCTAATTTGTTTCTCCCTTTCTTCTACAGAACATGCCTCCTAAAAGAAGAAACAGAAATCAACCAGCCCCTCAGCCCGAAGAACCTTTAGGTGATTATGTTTCTCCTGCAGAGTTTTGAACTGCATTCACTAATCTTTCTAACTCAGTTGCTACTTAGAATGAATGAGAAGATGTTGTTCTGGCTAATCTAGTGGCTAATTCAGCTGCATCCAGGATTTGGAATTTTACCCGAATGAATCCTCCATCCGTTCTCGAGTTTAAGACAGATAAAAACCATCAGGAATTCCTAGATCAGGTGCAGAAGGTGACAAACATCATGGAGGTGACTACTGTTGAGAGTGCTGAGCTAGCTGAATATCAGTTTCAGGATATTGCTCACATTGGTTCAAGCAGTGGAAGTTAGAAAGGACAGATGATGCAGGGTTGGTTGGGTAGGGGGAGTTTGCATCTGCTTTCCTCGATAGATTCTTTCCCCTAGAGCTTAGAAAAGCTAAGGTGTTAGAATTCATCAACCTCAGGCAGAGCATTATGAAAGTGAAAGAGTATTCTCTTAAGTTTACTCAAGTAGCCAGATATGCCCCTCACGTGGTTGTAGATAGCAGGGCAAGAATGAGTAAGTTCATTTCAGGGGTGAATGATAGCATGGTTAATGATTGCAGATCTGCCATGCTGAACAGTAACATGACTTTAGCCAGGCTTATAACTCATGCTTAGCATGGTTAATGATTGCAGATCTGCCATGCTGAACAGTAACATGACTTTAGCCAGGCTTATAACTCATGCTCAGCAGATTGAGGAGCAAAAGATTAAGATGAGGGAGAAATAGAATAAGAGGGCGAACACAGCTAGTTTCAACTTCGATCATCCTAAATTAGATGGAGAAAACCGTTCTCAGTTTTATCCTAAGTCATTAGTTCCAGCTCCTTCTACAGCCAGTGCTCCAGTTCCTAAGTTCAGAGAGGTTAACAAGGACAGATCGCTAAGCTCTAAGTCCTAGGGCAGTGTTAGCAGTGCCTATACCTATCCTCTTTCCTAGACTTGTGAAAAGCACTATCAGGGTATTTATAGAGCTGGAAGTGGTATTTTCTTTGGATATGGCAAGCCAGGTGTAATACCTCAATCATTTCTGAAGCCTAAATTTGTCTTTTGAGTGGATATATTTGATATCCAAAGTGATTGATGTTTAAAACATGTTGTATTTCTCTAATTTATACTTTTTGTTGTGTATAGCATTGAATAATATTTCCATCAATACCAATTTCATTGAAATCCAACATCGGACGAGGGAGTTATGGCCATTTTACTAAACGGTATCGGAACGCCCAGGTTTGACGGTTGACCTGGCGGACCGTCAGGTCCCTGGTGGACTATCAAATGCCTTGTTAAGCCAAGATAGTGACTCCTTTTTCATGCCATCATGCGACGGCCAAGTTGGTGGACCGTAAAAAAGTTGACGGGCCGTCAAGGGGTCTATCAGGTTGAGACAGAATGTCTCATTTTTGGCCCTCAATTAACGGACAACTTGGTGGTCCGTCAGTTTCCTGATGGACCATCACTTCGACCAGCACGTCGAGGCAGAATATTCCAATTTTGGCACTCGAGTGATGGATGATTTGGTGGACCATCAGGAGACTTGACGGACCGTCAAATCGACCGTCACAGGCCCCGATCAGTGAATTTCAGCTTTTTCAAAAGAGCATTTTGGTCATTTATGCTCCATAGGGTCTTATATATATATCTTAGTAGAGAATAGCCATTCATTTTCCTCCTTTACTCATCCAAGAAACATCTAGAAATTAGGGTTTCTTCCATAACCCAAAAATTCAATCTTCTTCCAAGAAATTCAAGGATCTTCCATAGATTTCTTCAAGTTGTTCAAGAATTAAGTTCCCCAAGTCAAAGGCATCAAGAATCTTGGTCTAAAAGTGTGAGAAAGAAGTTTCAAACAAGTTTCTACATCTCCAAAATTATAATCCAAGGTATGTGGAGTTTGAACAAGAACACTCCTTTCGTTCTTGTGCCTAAAGATTTACTTTCTATTATTGATTTACATGATTTTACACCCAAATTTCTTTATTTATGATTTATGAGATTTGAGCTGAATAAGTTTGATATTTATGATTATTTCACCATCATGTTTCTTAAATTGAGATTTATTCCATGAGTTGTATATTGTCATTACGTATTGATGATTTCTAAAAGATTTAAGACCAGTGTCATGAGTTATGCCTTTCCATGAGAAATTTGAATATTGAATATATATATCGATATTTGATATTGAAAGTCAAGAATAAGTCCTATGATGTTTTCTTAAAGCTTTTGATATTTGAAAATGATTCGAAAAACAAATATACTTGATGTTGAGAAGGATTGTGTTGAGTTGAGTAGGGTTAGGAATCCATAAGATGTTTATGATTTACAGATGAGATATATATATATATATATATATATATATATATATATTTATGTTTTGGTCTTTAAAATAGACCCATGAGTTGATATTAATTAAGGTGGATTTCCTAACGTGTTCTGAGCTGAGTCTGGGAAGAGTATTTAGCACTGAGTGGGAAATATGGTATTTCCCTAAAACTACATGCCACTGTAGGATTGATGTTGATAATTGTGGGCCAGAGGCCTAGTATGGGATTATGATAACGAGATTGAGGTTCTACTCTCTGGCAAGATTACAACACCCCTGCCCTCATGGTTGGAGGACCTGTGTCTCCGATTTTGTCTTGACTAATAGATGGTTGTTTACTTTTAGTTCAGTACGAGTTAGTTAGGGATCTGTCCCAATGGCTCCTCGGTCCTATGTAGTAGAGACTTTGTCAGGCTAGTGTGCCAGCATGTACAGATTTTTAGTATTTTGTTTGTACAGAACCGTATTACTTTGTATCTCAGTATGTTTATGCCATGATTATTTTTCCCTACTTTATGATGATTCATGTCGTAGAGAGTTGTGAAAGTGATGACAAGCTTAGAAGGTTAGCTTGAGGCCACGTATAGCCTTGAGCACCATGTGATGTCTTGAGATAGGTTCTCGGGGCGTTACACCAGGCCACAGAGTAAGAGAATATCCTTAGCCAGGTCTTCAGGGTCAATAAAATCGATCCTCAGCTCAGTCTGGTCACCTAAATCAGTAGGGTGCCACCTCTAGTGCTACTAGTGGGTAACACCCAAATCATCTCTATGCTCTTCAATTCTGACAAGATCAGGAAAATTCTCCTAATATGGTTAACGGTATGTTACAGATCTTTCATGTGCATGTTTACGCTTTGCTAGATCCAAGAGCTTTTTTGTCTTTTATCACTTCTTATATAGAAGTTTATTTCGGAGTCAGTCTCAAAATTCTAGCAAAGCCCTTTTCAGTCTCTACCCCAGTGGGTAAAACCATCATATCCCGGCAGGTATACAGGAACTGCCCGATTATGATATCTCAAAAAGTCACTTCAGTAAACTTAGTCAAATTAGAGATGACTGATTACGATGTCATTCTTAGCATGGATTGGCTTTATTCCTACTATGCCACAGTTTACTGCAGAAATAGAATAGTCCAGTTTTAGTTTCCGAATAAACCCGTCCTTGAGTGAAAGGGTAGTACTTCAGAGTTCAGAGGTCAGTTTGTTTACTAACTTCAGGCACGAAAAATAATATCTAAAGGATGTGTCTATCATCTTGTTCATGTTAAGGACACTAGTTTCGAAACTCCCAGCCTTGAATCAATTCCAATTATAGGTGAATATTCAGATGTCTTTTCCTAAGATCTTCCAGGAATTTCTTCTGAAAGGGAAATAGACTTCAACATTGATCTTCTTCCATATACACAACCTATATCTATTCCTCCATACAGAATGGCGCCTATAGAACTTAGAGAACTGAAAGAACAATTGAAGGATCTCTTAGATAAGGGATTCATCAGGTCCAGCGTTTCCCCGTGGGGCATTCCAGTATTATTCATGCTCAAGAAAGATGGTTCTTTTAGGATGTGTATAAACTACCTTCAACTCAATAAGGTCACGGTCAAGAACAAGTATCCTCTTTCCAGAATCGATGACTTATTCGATCAAATTCAGGGTGCCAGTTATTTCTCTAAGTTAGACCTCAGATCCAGCTATCATCAGCTCAGAGTTAGAGAATGTGACATTCTGAAAATAGCTTTTCGTACTCGGTATGGTCATTTCAAATTCTTAGTTATGTCCTTTGATCTTACCAATGTACCAGTAGATTTTATGGACTTAATGAATCATGTGTTCAAGCAGTACTTGGACATGTTTATCATAGTCTTCATAGATGATAATTTGGTCTATTCCCGCAGTGAACGTGATCATGTGGGCCATCTCAGGATAGTACTTTAGACTCTCAGAGATCATCATTTATTCAGAAAATTTAGTAAGTGCAAATTTTGGCTAAAGTCAGTAGCATTCCTTGGTCATATCATTTTCGGTGATAGCATTAGAGTTGATCCTCAAAAGACTGAAGCAGTAAGAAACTGGCCTTGCCCTGTCTCTCCATTAGATATTAGGAGTTTCTTGGATTTGTCTGGCTATTACAGATGGTTTGTTGAGGGATTTTCTTCTATTGCATCCCCTATGTCTAAATTAACTCAGAAGAAAGTCAAGTTTCAATGGTCAGATCCTTACGAGAAAAGTTTTCAGGAGTTAAAGACTCGACTTACCTCAGCTCCAGTTCTAGCAATACCATATGGTTTCATAGTATATTGTGCTATATCCAGAGTAGGTTTGGATTGTGTCCTGATGCATTATGGTAAGGTCATAGTCTACGCCTCCAAACAGCTTAAGCCCCATGAGAGGAATTATCCTACTCATGATCTTGAGTTAGCAGTCGTAGTATTTTTCTTGAAGATTTGGAGGCATTATCTATACGGTGTTCATGTAGATATGTTGACAGATCATAAGAGCCTTTAGTATGTCTTTTCTCAGAAAGATCTCAATCTTCGTCAGAGAAGGTAGTTAGATATTTTATCATCCAGGAAAGGCCAATATAGTGGCTGACGCTCTCAGTAGACTATCCATAGGTAGTGTTTCTCATGTTGCGGACAGTAAGAAGAAGTTAGTTTAGGAAGTACATCAGTTTACCAGACTACGCATTTGCTTAGTCGATACAGATGATGGTGATATATAGGTTTAGAGTAGTTTAAAATCATCTCTAGTTTTTGAGGTGAAAGAAAAACAAGATAGAGATCCCAGTCTTGTCAAGTTGAAAGAGTCAGTTCAAGATCAGAAAGTAGAGGTTTTCTCCCCAGGGGGAGATGGTGTTTTACGTTTTCAGGGTCATCTCTGTGTTCAAAGTGTATATGACTTAAGGAAATAAATTCTTGCAGAAGTGCATGGTGTGCGCTACTCTATTCATCCAGGGGCCACAAAGATGTACAGCGACTTGCAGAAAATCTATTAGTTGAGTGGGATGTAGAGAGACGTTGTGAAGTTTATGGCAAAGTGCTCTACATCTCAGCAGGTTAAGATAGAGCATCAGAAGCCTAGTGGGTCCATGCATGAATTCAGTATTCCTACTTGGAAATGGGAAGTTGTGAATATGAACTTCGTGAAGGGTTTGCCTTGAACTCGTCATCAGCATGATTCAGTTTGGGAAATTGTAAACAGGATGACCAAATCAGCTTATTTTCTTCCAGTTCATACCTCTTACTCAACCGAGGATTATGCCAAAATCTATATCAAGGAGTTGATCAGATTGCATGATGTTCCGTTGTCCATTATCTCAGACAGAGGTACCCTGTTCACCTCTCATTTCTGGAAAGCATTCCAAAAGGGTCTTGGTACCCAAGTTCATCTCAATACAGCCTTTCATCCTCAGAAAGATGGTCAAGCAGAAAGGACCATTCAAACTTTAGAAGATATGCTGCGAGTGTGTGCAATTGATTTTAAGGAAAGTTGGGATGACCACTTGCCTTTGGTTGAATTTGCATATAACAATAGCTATTATTCCAGTATTCATATGGCTTCATTCGAAGCTCTCTATGGTAGGAGATATAGATCTCCAGTCGGCTGGTTCAAAGTTAGTGAGGCCTCAGTCATAGGGCCTGACTTGACATTTTATGCCTTAGAAAAAGTCCAGTTGATTAGAGAAAGACTCCGGGCTACTCAGAGCCGATAGAAGTCTTATGCAGATGTTCTTAGAAAAGATCTTGAGTTTGAGATTAGTGATCATGTCTATCTAAAGATCTCTCCCATAAAGGGAGTGAAGAGATTCGGCAAGAAAGGAAAGCTCAGTCCCCGATATGTTGGTCCCTTCAAGATTCTTAGTTGCTTTGGCAACGTAGCTTATGAGCTCGAATTTCCTTCAGATATAGCCTCAGTTCATACAGTCTTCCATGTATCTTTGCTCAAGAAATGTATAGGTGACCGAGCAGTTGTAGTCCCTATTCAGAGCATCGATGTCCAGAACACCCTCTCTTATAAAGAGATTCCATTTGAAATCCTAGACTATTAGACTTGTAGACTGAGGAACAAAGAAGTCCCTCTAGTTAAAGTTCTTTGGTAAAATTAGTCTATCGAGGGTGCTACTTGGGAAACAGAAGAAGACATGCGTACCAAGTATCCTCACTTCTTCTCTGCCGGCTCAAATCAAGCTCAAGGTAACAGTTCTCCTTAAGCTTACCCAGTTTCATATTCTGTGTTTGTCACAAACTTGGTATTAAATACCATTACATATTCAGTCATGCATTCATGTATCAGCTCAGTTATATAATTATGCATCAGCCATGCATTCTCATTGTGAGAAACTTAGTTCATCAGAACACCCAGTCATGCCTTCATGAATCAGTTACACATGCATCAGATATTCATGTTCAGTATGATATGTTTAGTTATCAGTCATGTCAGTCATGAGATCATGTTTCAGTATTCATGTTCAGTAGGTACATTGGTTAATCTTTCCTCTTAGTCAGTCTCATTCGAGGACGAATGTTCTCAAGGGAGAGATATTGTAATAACCCATACTTTTTTCTAGCTAATTTCATATCAAGAATGTCTAGTATTAGCTTCTAAATTGAATGATGGTTATTCTATGAGGAATTTTCAAGATTTTCAGTTTTTTTTCATGTGGGAAATTCAATAAGCTTTCCATCGATAGAAGATTCTCCCAAATCTGATAACCAGGTCAGAAGTTACGACTATTTCAAGTTTCCATTGTAAAATAGTGCCATATTAATTAGTGGAGTGCCATACCACAAGAGGAAATGACATTTGAAAAATTCTAGTAGGGGTTCGCGCCAGCGCCCAAATTCAAAATTGTCCATTTTCCAGTGTCTCAGCGCGATTTGACCCGCATCGTGTCAAAGTTCCTGGTCACAAAGGAAGTGGCAATGCGATGGCCCCGCGTTTCCAATTTTTAAAATCCAGTGACACGGTGCGATAGTGCTGCATCGCGCTAAAGGTCCAGTTCGGGAAATTTTTACAATTTTAAAAGACGCATCCAAGGGTTAAAAGGGTCAATCTTCTACCCCTATTTAAACCCAATAACACATAATTCATCCACTTTTCACCCAAAATACACTCTCTTCTCTCAAAAACCTCTCAAGAACAACCTAGGGCTTTTCATAAAAGATTCAGAATCAAGAATTTTTTCTGTCAATCTTCGTGTATTTATGAACTAAGGTATGCATAGTGTTTATTCATGGATTTCTCCCATCCATGAAGCCCAAGAATCTCATTTCAAAGTTTAAGTTTATGGATTTCCTTATGAATTTCATGATTGGGCTACTCTTGTTCATGTGGATAATGAGAAATTGAATTCTACTCCATGTTGGGTGATAAATTCTATATGGGTTAAATTATTATAGATATAGATTCATGCAAACCTATGACTAAACCCTTGAATGATGAAATTAGAATTGAACTATGATGTTTAATTATTATACAATGATGTTTACATGTACCATGCCTACAATATGTTTGATTAAATGCCTAGATGAAGGAAAAGTACCTAACTAGCATGATACAATGAAATCCCCATGTATGTATAAGTTATGCCTAGCACATGTTTTGATGGAATGCTTCTATAATTATATTATGGAATATGATGTTAGTTATATATTCAAGTAAGTTATGCTTGGTCAGTTTCCTTCCATTGGGTCTTGGGGGTATTTGTACCCAAAATATTAGTTGTGTGCCTAGAGCCATGTCATGTTTCCATGATACTATCAGTCAAGCTATGATCCTTAGAATTCAGCTAGTCTTATGACTCAGAAAATCTCTATGATCTCATGAACTCAGTCAGTTGTCAGATGTCAGATGTCAGTAGTATTCCGTTAGTCAACGAAAGTCAGTAACTCAGTCCATGTTTAGTTCAGTAAATTATGTTCAGTGTCTATTCAGATGGGAGTATAAATTATCACCGAGCGAACCCAAGGGTGGGAACTCACCTGTTATATGAGGGTGTGATTCTTAGAAGCAATCCTTGCATTCCAAAACTATGTAGCTATCATAGGTTGAGACATCATAGCCTGCTATATAAGGGTAGATGAGGTGGCTTAACCTGCTATATGAGGATTCCCGCCATTCTCATTAGAGTTACCTATTATATTAAGGTCACTCACATGTTGTCCTTACCAGTGGTGCGGTATTGACACCCTTCCAATTAGGGCACAGATTGGACCCCAATTCAGCTATAATGCATCATTTAGGGCATGTCAGTTAGATGAATACCTCCATAGTCTCAGTATCAGTCTCAGTAAAAGAACTCAGATAGTTCTTTAGAATTCAGGACTTTTAGATATAGTCAACTCAGATACAGTATGAAACTCAGCTGGTTTTATTAGCTTCAGGACTGTCAGATACAATCACTCATGTTATCAGTTATCAGAATTCAGTCATTAGTCATGTTAGTCATCAGCATACTCATGTTATCACGATTTCAGATATTGTTACTATGTATGCATGCATATATTCTCACATTCATATTAGTCAGTTAGTTAATATTGTTCATGCATATGAACCCCATGCATTCAGCCTATCTCACATGCATACCAGTACATTCAAAGTACTGACTCATTTGTGCTATGGTATCTTATACCATAGGTTCAGAGACACAAGCTCCAGAGTATCAGTAGATTCCAGATATCAGCAGTCAGAGTTAGAAATGAGTCCTCATCCTTCGAGGACATGATTATTTCTCTATTATCTCATTAATTAGTTTATTAGTTGGAGTTAGTTGGGGACATGTCCCATCAACTCCTTACTTAGACAGTTCAGTCAGTTAGAGGCTTTCTAGACTATCATGTTTCAGACTTCAGTATGTTCAGTTTTGTTTTGGTTATTCTATTACCGTACACAGATATTATATCATTCAGATCATGTTCAGTATTGAACATTATGGCCTTTTAGTGCACGTTTCTGCATTATTATGTCATATTATGCAGTGTACAGGTATAGATATCAGTCATGATTTAGCTTGTGGTCTTTTGGAGTCATGAGCATCATGTAGCATTCCAGGTACCAAATTTGGGGCGTTACACATTATTAGAATAGAAGTTATAGGAATATGAAGTGGTGTGAGTTATGAAAATGACTTATTAAATAAATTATTTAAGAAAAATAAAAATACTTTTAAAATGAATTATTGTATTATTATTATATAGTGAAATTGAGAGAACAATGTCTAAAAAAAATTTAAAAAAATTCAATTGACTGTCATAAAGAGGTGCCGCGTCACCTCTTCTATATTCTTCTTTATTATTATATATTGATCGATTGATGATTGATAGATATGCTTGATTATTTTTTAATTAATAGGAAAATGAATTAATTAAAAAAACAAAGAAAAAAAAAGATAAAGATAAATATGAATGGAGGACTACATCACCTTCCCTATGTTTATATATATATATATATATATATATATATATATATATATATATTATATTATATTATATTAAAAGTGTGAAGATGCTTAGAAAAGTGATTTGAACTTTTTGCCCCTCATTAAAAGTCTCAACTTTAGACAAAGTCGTCATTTCACATATTTTTTCTAATTAAGAAATACTTATAAATATTCAAATGAATAAACAAATGAGAAAAATAGTTATTTAAAGAAAGGAGAAAAAAAGCTCGGCTCCAAAGTTTATGGTTATTATATGGGAAAAACATTAAAAATATGGATATACATGGAAAATCTGTTAAAGTATTAATTTCTAATATTTACCTTCCATTTTAGGCTAGGATTTCTATAATATTATATGAAAAATCTAAATATTAATTCCTACTAATATCTTACCTTCCCTTTAGGCGTAGGAGTTCTATTGTATGGCTTTTCAATTCCTTTTTGGTTTACAAATCTTGTTATAAAGAAAGTTATAAATCCTCTAGAAAGATACTCCCTTCGTTTCAAAAAGAATGACCTATTTTAACTTGGCACAAAGTTTAAGAAAATAAAGAAGACTTTTGAATCATGTGGCTTTAAATTAAAGTAGTGTCAAATGTACCAAAATGCCCTTTAATCTTGTGGTCATAAATATGCCATATGGAAAGTTGAAATTAAAGTATTGTCAAAAAGGAAAGGGGTCATTCTTTTTGAAACAGACTAAAAGGGAAAGTAGGTCATTCTTTTTTAAACGGAGAGAGTACATAGTACATCAAAGCTTCAACGATATATGACATATCTATCATTCATGTTCGACTGAATAAATTCTTCATTGATGCAAGGTAGGGTCATAATTATGGAGAAGAGATGTGAACTTAAGAAGATTTTTGTTGGTGGCATTCATACCACCGTGACGGAAGGTTTCGCAAATACTTTATTCTACCTCCACGCGATAGGGATAAAGTCTGTGTAGTTTCAATTATTATATTTTTTTGTAAGCAATCTAATGAAATTAATTCGTCTGCATCATATGCTTGTGGGTGCGTTCGCTTCCCAGCCGATCAATAATTTATTTCATTCTTCAATTAATTTTTTTAGTAGATTATCTTTTTAAGTAAGAATTCATTCTTCAATTAATAACTGTTATCATCTCTTTTTATTTACTTCACTTATTTTGTTTGGATGATTTCATACTCACACTATAGCCGCTCAAGAACGTTGGTAGAGATAAAATCATATATGTCACAGTGGTGGCATGCTACAACACTACATACTGCATAATCTAAAACAAACCGAGACAGCTTACTTTCTGATACTTATGTCAGCGTCATTGGACTAGATAACTTTAGTAGAAAGTTCAAGGAATCAACAAAACATCCAATGAAGCACCAGAACCATACAGAAACGGGAATAATTCAAATAGCAGAGGGCCGACAACGAGCTTTTGAGAAGCAAAAACGTACAATATGTTATAAACCAAATGAGAGAGCCTAACCCAAAAGACTAGCTTGACAGATGGGAGAACCCATTTGGTCTATAAACCCATTAGCATTTCTCTATTTTTTCAACATGGGACAATTGGTTCATAACACAATATGTGCGTCCTAAGTATCAAATAAACTTTGAAAAGACTTTTGTATGTTTGGTTTTAGTATCTTTGGTTTTATCTACTTCTTGAAGCTCTTTCTGAGTAGCATTCAAGTAATGTCTTTCACGTAGTCAGGAATTTACTAACTTCAAGTTTTATTCCTAGGCCTGAGGGAATAATTTTTAATGTTTCTATAATTCCTTTAATTTATAATTACTAGATTTTGGAAGGAACTCTGAAATCCCAATGGGTGTACTAGAAATAAACTTTTTATTATTGTTATAGATAGTTGTCTTAAGTAGATAAAAGTACTCAAGCATAAGCAACCTTTCGTGTTTCTGTTACACCTAGCTATAGGTAAAATTACTTTCTGTCTAGGTATGGGCATTTCTCAGTTGTTTCCTGTCATTAGGATAAACTAACACCTCAATGATACTTGTCTCCAAAGGATTTGTTCTAGTCATGATTTAAAATGCAGGAAGCATTATAACAAGTTCGACAACTATATGATCCTAAAACAACTTGGGATAATACACATGTTTATTGTTCAATATAATCATGCCATATTTTTTAATTTGGGCATGCATATTATAAAAGATCTTTAATATTCTTACCAAAAAAGAAAGATATGATTTACAAAGTAAAAATAATGCATAATATCACAATGTTGTATTAATGTTTCCTTTTATTCGTGACTAATGTATATATAAGTAGAACGAACTCATAATCAATTATTGACATTACATGTGATGTACTATGGCATAACCTGAAAATATTGATATAAAAGAAGCTAGATAATTTACCAATGGGAGATCATTTTACTTTGGAAAAGAGCATTACTTGTACTATTGCCCGATTCTCTCAAGAGTTTCTTATATTATTTAATAAGTTGACCTTGAACTTTGAATTTCTTCAATTGGTGGCAAGAATTGTAAGAAGTATAAAGCTTTTGACTATCGATATGTTAAATGTTAGACATTGTTTTTGCAATTGGTCCTTACATATATTTTGTAACTTCTTTGTCTATATTATTTTACCGTAATGCAATTGTTTTAACTTAAATTTTCTTCTACAACATCATTAAAAATTTATATTACTCACTTAGCATGACATCTTGCAATGATCAGAGAAAATTCATCTTACCATCATGGCACATCAGAAGAAGAAGGGCGACTAAGCCATAAGAAAGCCTTGAAACATGCATTTATTTTAATGTGCATACATATTTTTGTCATTTAAATGACTGTAATATTGCATATATTGTAACTTTAGTTGTAATGTCATTTAATTTATTTTTTTGTATGTAATTTTTTATATTGACATGAAATACATTTAATTAAGTATATGGAGAAGAAGTTAAAGGTTTGTGGACTTTGTGGTCATCCTAATATTTATATTCTCTTTTTAGTATTTCAATTTTTTTAGTGCATATCTCTAAATTATTGATGGAAGATCAAAGAAAATAGAGAATACTGTATGCACAAAATTGAGTTTATTCTTCTTATATATAGTTCTATTAGGTGAAATACACATGCAAAGAATGTATCCTAAACTAGTGTGTGTGTGTGTGTATATATATATATATATATATATATATATATATATATATTGATGATTGATTTTTTATGAAGGAAATGAAAGTTTGAATTAGTAAATATTTAGACTTTTAAGTATACAATAAAGAATATGAAAAAGTGGAGCAGTGAATTTTGATACATTTAAGTTTGAAAAATAAAAAATAGAAATAAATGAAGGAATAATAATTAACATATTTATTTTTATAATAATAAATAAATAAATGGAAAAAATAAAATAAAAATAATTTGTGAATAGTGACCTTAGAAGTATGTCACATCAATAAATACTTTAATAGAAATTAATTATATTTTACCCAAAAAATAAATATATCACAATTACATACATTAAAATATGAATTTTTTCCAACCTTCAAAACATGAGCAATGCACAGGGCAAGCAACTTTGCTATAGTGTATATAATTGTTTGCCCTGTGAAACGCACTATAGCAAAGTATGGTGTGAAAATTTCTTCTATTTTCGAAGGTGAAAGCCAAATTTGAGGAGAAAAAATATTTCTTCTGATGTTGCTGGATTAAAGAACAATGGGATAAATAAGCAAAAATCACCTTTTAGCTGAGTTCTTTTTTTTTGTCTAATCACTTTCTCATCAAAATGTTGGGCATACAAATACACAAATATTCAAAATAGGTACTACTAAACAAAGAAAATATTTAAGAATCCAAACTACAAAACTACAGTAGCAAAAAATTGACTTGGACAACAACCCAAATAGTTTAAGAAGTGGTGGCGGATTGAGCAACCAGGCTCTTCCATGCCTCCTCGATGATGGAAAACTTAATACCTTTACCTTTGGGTAGTGAAATCCATGGATTAGTACCCTTGCCAAGAGTGACCATATTCCCCAAACGTGTAGCAAATTCATGAATGTGGACAGTCTCAAAGCTAGCCTTATGCTTCTCCTGGTTCTTAATAACACCACCACGTCCTCTATTTCTATCTCCGGTCACCATCACAACATTTCCAACATCAAACTTGATGAAATCAACAGTCTTGTTAGATTCCAAGTCCAGCTTAATAGTATCATTGGCCTTGATGAGAGGGATCAGGATAGCGGATTGTTCTTCCATCATAAGTGTTAGTGGATTGTTCGTCCATCATAAGTGTTAGCGGATTGTTCTTCCATCATAAGTGTTCAAGTATGGAATCCCCTTCTGACCAAACTGCACTGAACAGACCTTGCAAAGCTTAAACTTGGCCTCCTCATCCTCGAGTGAGTGAAAACAGAATCGAACCTTAGTGTTATAAAGGAGACGGAAGCTCTCATTAGTCTTTAGAATTGAAACAACATCCATGAAACCAGCTGGATAGGTCTTATCAGTCCTAACTTTCCCATTAACCAGAACTTGTTGTTGCATCAGAATTGAGATCACCTCTCGGTATGTGAGAGCATACTTTAATTTGTTTCGCAAGATAATGATCAACGAACACTCCCTTGATTTGTGTGGACCAAAAGATGGCTTGGGAGAAAACACTCCTCCAAGCTTATCAAGCATCCAATGCTTCGGGGCATTGAGCCTCTTCAGATGCTTCTTCAAACCTCTAGCCATTTTTCTAGTGTAAGAATTTTAGCTTCTTTGATGAAAAAAACTGTGATGAATTCATAAATAGTTCAAAAAGTGTAAATCAAAATATTACAAGGATAGCAAGTTAATAAGGAAGAGCAAATCAATGAATTTAACTTATGAAAACAATACAATTTGAAGAAAAAAATCATTAGCATACTCTTGAAAACACATATCAGAAATTGCAGACAAAATTAACTCAACTATGATTTTCAATTTTTGAATACATGAAATAACACCTCTTCATTTAAACATTTGCTATTTTTTTTACCATGCATGCAACCTAGTGTGCTTAGAGACGTTAGAGAATATGATTGCAACAATTTTTTCATCAAAGCTTGCATATGTTTTCTTTATAACTACATGGGGCATCAATTAAGTTCTGTGAATTTGAATGATGGATTTTAACTTAAATAAGAGATCACGGTGGAACTGATAGTGGAGTTGATAGTGGCTTATTTTTCAGTTCACAAGACTCTCGATTTTTCAAATTCCTTCTAAAATTTAATTAGCAATTATAAATTAGCATTAATTCACTTGTAGTTTACAAGACTCTTGACCCTTCAAACCCCTTCTGAAACAGAATTAACTTTCCTATATTCAGTTACTATTTTGTATTTTTTTAAATTTAAATTACTCAGCCATATATATAAATTATAGAATTAAATGGATCATAAAGGTAAAATTTCCCCAAAAAAGGAGAAAATAGATAAATCTAATTGCTGCTCATTGGAAGGTGCCACATCAACTTTTTGGTTATCCTCCTTTATATATATATATATATATATATATATATATATATATTGATTTGCTTACTATTCTTTATCTTGAGCCGGGGTGTATCGAAAACAACCTTTCTACTTCTCCAGAGGTAGTAGTATGGACTGCATATATTTTACTCTCCTCAGGCTCCACTATGTGGGAATACACTGTGTTTGTTGTTGTTGTTGTTCTTTCAAAGTTCAAAATCAAAAGAAAAAATTAATAAAACACAAATTTATCTCCTCACCAAGAAACATTCAATATATATTTATTCCCGATAACATTGTGAAATCTTTTCAAATAATTTTTATTATTTTATCATAAGTAGAACAACTGTTACAACATATCAAAGAGTGATGAAACGAATTATTAGTGACCCCCTACATAACATTATGCGACACTTTATTGATGTTAAAAACAAAGAGAGCTCTTGGACGCATTGTTGATCTTTTGGACTATCCAAAAGTAATATGTTAGTTTAAGAGATCGTTTGGTACAAGGAGTAAGGGATAATTAATCCCATGATTAATTTAAGGATGAGTTTATCTCATATTTGATTGAGATAAAATGCATGGGATAACTCATCTCACAATTAGTTATCTCAAAATTGTAATTTTATTTTTATCCCATGTTGTTGGTGGGATAACTAATCCTTGAATAATTAGTCTCGAGATAAGGTGCTCCAAACCAAATTACCTCTAAGAGTATAAGTTACCAGTTTTAAGACAACAAACCATATTCTCTTCCTAAACTAAAAACGAAGCATTTAAGCTAAAAAAAATTGGCAATAATGCTCATATACATTTGATATGGAATAACTGAATGTCGGAATTAAGAATAACAACAAATAGAGCACCCTTGTGACATAGAAGATTTAACATAAATTCATGAAGGGAATTGCTTAAACTTTCAAAGATAAAGATGACATACCTGAGGTTTACAAATTGTGTTATAACCTACTTGCTCTTGCTATCGAGTCAATTGAGAGAAAACTATCAAGATGGTTCCATATTTCTTTCACCTGGGCAGATCCAAAAACTCACCATGTATAAAGGAGAAATCTACACATAAAGTATGATGATAAAAAAAATTAAGAACGAATCACAAAGCCCTTATCAAGACAGTGGAGAAAATACAACAAAAAAAAGAACAAATATTGTTGTCCAAAGTAGAAAGAAAAAAAAAACTAATGACATACAAATTGGAGATTCAAACATAACAGTTTGAGATTCTGGATCAGCTCAGTAATGACATACTAAAAATTGAAAATCTGAATCCTACTTCTCTTTCTCTTACTATAAATATACCCATTTGGTTGAATTTAGAAAGATAAAACAATAATATTTAGATAAAGTTGTCAAACCTATCAATTATCAATAGAACGCTGAATATAATCTAGCCATTGATGCCTGCAAGTGAACGATGGTATGTGAATTTAGCTCTATGGTTCTTTTCTTTAGCTCCAAAAAAATAGCCCCAAAATCCTAATACTAAATCGACAGACGCATACAATTTCATAACAAACTGATTAAAGATAGAAAAGATAATCAAAAAGAAGAATTCAATGGTGAATATTGAAGAAAATTAAGGCAAAGATTGAATAAAAGCTTACCAACAACGATAAAAATGGAGATAAAAAAAACTTACCAAAAAACTGCAAAATCCTAGACGAGTAGAAGAAGAAAGTCTTATTTTTGCACAAAAAACTTATGATTATAGAATAATGAAAAGATACGAAGATTTTTTATGATTGTGTAAAATGACTATTATACCCTTGATAGTTCTTTCTACTCATCTTTCTGTATATATACTAGATGGGCGATGCCCATTCTAAGCTGTCACGCCTCAAATCCTATTGGGGCAGACTGGCACCCGTAACCGAGGAGGCCCGAGAGAACCAGCTCATAACCTTATACTTCCCATGCATACCTCTATGACAACCTTAAATTCGGATAGCATCATGTCCCATATAAAAGAAAATAATCACCTGTATAAGCTCGAGCGCACATATATATATATATACAATACTTGGCCATTGGAGCCATCACGTCTATTAACAAAACACCACCTTGACTATACATTAGGTCTACAAATCCTCTAGACAATACACAGAGTTTAACTAAAGTCGGGACACACCCAGCCATATAACTAACTTCTATACAATACCAAAAGTGATTGGATATGACACAGAAAGCCCCAAAGCAAACTGGAGCTCACCAAAAGCAGCTGGATATCCTGGCTCCTACTTGTGCGGTGTATGAGCTGAGGTACCTATGCCTGCAGCATGAAATACAAGTCCCACATGGGGGACGTCAGTATGAAATATGTACTGAGTATGTAAAGCTGTAGATAATCACATATGATATAGGATCTCAATAGAAATAAAAAACAAGTGAATAAATCGTACTAGAAGTGGACCACACTTACTAGAACTTGTGACAACCTGTACATTGTATTTATTCAATCACTTTACCTTCGTTCTTATCATCTTTGTAATCATTACTGTACTGTACTATGACCATTAGGCTGCCTCTAGTACATATCAATTGGGATAGACCCATGATAGGCTTATGCCCCTGGAATACCACCCATAAATACATAAATAGGGATCTACCCATGATAGGCTTATGCCCCTAGGATACTACCTGATAAGAGAGACTTCCATCACTTAGTTCAATTAATCTTTGAGATTGTTATTTCGGTCGCCACCACATTTTTGATACTATAAAACATTGATACATCAATAAGAGACATATAAATAGACCATCAATGCAATAACAATAAAGTATGAACTCATTGGCACATCAATGAAGTATTTTGGAGTAATCAATGCTATAACAATGAAGTAGAAACTTATTGGTATATCAATAAAACATTTTGGAGTCATTAATAGCACATGGATCTTGTTTGAGTAACCGGATACCTTTGACATTCATTAGTGCAATAAACATGTAAGAATTGGAAAACAATAAGTATTGGAATATCTTGACATCTTGTAGGGTGGAAACAAGTTCATTGGTAACGTAGGACATCATACAAAACTATTATGGATCACATGTTACTGAATAACTTTGGAAACTTTCTTAATAGAACAATTGTTCACTTTAT
>NC_061120.1:61227679-61247611 GCF_002878395.1 Capsicum annuum
ATAACTCAATTACCATATCCACCTTCCACAATTCAATACAACCAAACCATGCAAAATAGTCCATAACCCTATTTCCATCACCTTTTAATAACAACCAATACATATAATTCTCTATCACACATATACATATGGAAAAGAAAAAAGGAAAATAATATTCATACCTTAGAATTCACCTTTTTATTATGCAATCCTGTTTGCACAAATAATAGGTGCCGTTTGAAGCTCTCGAGATGACAAACGCAGTTATCGAATTACTTTGGAATTAACTACGGTTGAATCAAAAGTAATTTAAAGGTCAAATTTGGCTAGGGTTTATTCTTCCTCAATGATTGATGATGAAAATGAGTTTTTGAACTCATATGCATGTATATATACACATATTCCCGTCCATAATATAATAGGAAATGATCAAAATGCCTTTAAAATTTAAATAATGTCAAATCTGTCCTTTGGTGGACTGTTTTGATAAGCTAAAGTAGATCAATCATAACTTTTTGTTCTGATATTGGATTTGGGTAAAATTCATATCGTTGGAAGGATAATTCAAAGAGATTTCATTTCATATAAAGTAGGCCACCCAGTTCGTCCTGTACAAGGAGTTATGGTCGTTTGAAGTTGACCCTAAAAATCTATTTTGATAGGCTGAAGTAAAACGAGTATAACTCCTTACTTAGATGTTGGATTTGGATGAAACCAATTGTATTGGAAATCTTTATATCATTGGAAAGCTTATTCAATAACCTTCGTATGGAACTATCGACGGGCAAATTTCGATATGAATAAAATAAAAAAATATAAATAATACCAATACACGTACTTGAATACGCCAATACACGTACTTGAATACGGGTTGTTACATCCTTCCCCCCTTTAGGACATTTATCCTCGAATGTTAGCGTAGTTATTCAACCGAAACAAGTTCAAGTCCATCATTAATATTCACATCATCACATAAATACTATGCATATATAAAAAAAACTTACTTGTTAATGTTCTAACTCCATTTCTTGAACTTCCTCTTCATCTTTGAACAAATGAGGGAACTTAGATTTCATTGCTTCCTTAGCTTCCCATGTAATCTCTTCCCTTTGATGATATCTCCAACATACTTTCACAGATGTTATCTCTTTATTTCTCATCTTCTTAACTTAGCGATCTAGAATAGCAATAGGCACTTCCTCATAGATAAGATCTTCCGCAACTTGCACATCCTCAGTAGAAGTGATATGTGATGGATCTCCGATGCACTTTCAAAGCATTGACACATGAAATACCAGATGTACTGATGAGAGCTCTTGGGGTATCTCTAAGTCATATGCAACTTGTCCAAACCTTTGAGTGATCTTATACGGGCCTATATAACATGGACTAAACTTTCCTTTCTTGCCAAATCTCATTACCCCTTTCATTGGTGATACCTTCAAAAATACCCAATCATCTATAGAAAACTCTAGCCCTCTCCTTCTACTATCCGCATATGACTTGTGTCGACTTTGGGCTATTTTTAGTCGTTACTGAATTACTTTAACCTTCTCTATGGCTTGATAAACAAGATCCGGTCCGAACAAAAGAGTTTCACCCACTTCGAACCATCCTATTGGTGATCTACACTTCCTTCTATATAAAGCTTCATATGGTGCCATTTTGATACTTGAATGATAGCTATTATTGTAGGCAAACCCAATAAGAGGTAAATGATTATCCCAGTTGCCCTTAAAATCTATTACATAAGCTCGTAGAATATCTTCAAGTGTTTGGATAGTACGTTCTACTTGTCCATCTATTTGAGGGTGAAAAGTTGTACTCTACTTCACTTGTGTTCCCAAACACCTCTGAAAAGACTTCCAAAAGTTTGCGGTAAATTGGGTTCCCCGATCTGATATAATAGAAATTGGCACTCCATGTAATTGGACTATCTCTTTAATGTACAACTTCGTATACTCTTCAACTGTGTAAGTGGTCCTAACTGGTAGGAAATGTGCGGATTTTGTAAGCCTATCAACAATCACCCATATAGAATCGAACTTTCGGGATGTACGAGGCAAACCAATAATGAAATCCATGTTGATCATGTCCCACTTCCAGCTTGGAAGATCAATGCATTGCATATAACCTCCGGGTTTTTGGTGCTTAACTTTAACTCGTTGACAATTTGGACATTCAGCTACAAATTCTGCAATGCTCTTCTTTATGTCATTCCATTAATACGTATCTTTCAAATCTTGATACATTTTGGTTGATCCTGGATGAATGGAATACCTTGAACAATGTGCCTCTGTCATAATCTTCTTTCTTAGCCCGTCTACATCCGAACACACAATTGGTTTTGGCACTGAAGTACTCCTTCTTGCGTAAGCTCAAATGCCTTGGTCGCACCACTCTAAACGTTCTCCTTAAGCTGTAATAAAATAGGATCTGCATATTGCTTCTCTTTCACTTCAGCTACTAATGAAGATTCCGCAGTATTATGTATGATAAGCTCTTTATCCAAAGTTTCAAGAAGGCGAACTCCTAAACTAGCTAAAGGCGAACTCCTAAACTAGCTAACTGGTGAAGATCTTTAATCATCCCTTGACTTTCTATAGGCGCCGTCATAGCCTTACGACTTAAAGCATCAGCTACCACATCTGCTTTCCCTGGATAGTACAAGATATCAACATCGTAGTCCTTTAATAATTCAAGCCATCTCCGCTGCCTTAAATTTAGATCCTTCTAATTAAAAATATATTGCAAGCTCTTATGATCAGTATATATATCAACATGAACCCCATATAAGTAGTGGCGCCATATCTTTAAAGAAAAAATAACTGCTGCCAGCTCAAGATCGTGTGTAGGATAATTTTTCTCATGTGGCCACAATTGTCTAGAAGCATATGCTATTACCTTACCATGCTGCATCAATACACATCCTAAACCAATTCTGGAAGAATCACAATACACTGTATACCCTTCGGTGCTTTCTGGAAGTACCAACACAAGTGTAGAAATCAACTTGTTCTTTAAATCTTGAAAACTCTTCTCACAGGCATCATTCCATTGGAATTTGGATGATTTATGGGTTAGCTTGGTTAAGGGTGCTGAAATGGAAGAAAAGCCTTCAACAAACCTTCTATAATAACCGGCCAACCCAAGAAAACTATGAATCTCCATAGGCGTTGTGGGCCTTGGCCAGTTCTTCACAGCTTCTATCTTTTGAGCATCAACCTTTATCCCATCACTAGATACAATATGACCCAAAAATGCCACCGACTTTAACCAAATCTCACATTTAGAGAACTTTGCATAAAGCTTACAATTATGAAGAGTCTACAATGTCTGTCGTAAGTGATTGGCATGGTCTACTTCTGATCTAGAATAAACTAGAATATCATCTATAAAAACTATCACAAATACATCCAGGAATGGCTTAAACACCCTATTCATCAAATCCATAAAAGCTGCGGGTGCATTTGTTAGCCCAAATGACATAACTAGAAACTCATAATGACCATACCGTGTTCGGAAAGCTGTATTGGGTATATCCTTCTCTTTGACCCTCACTTGGTGGTAACCTGACCTCAAATCAATCTTAAAAAAGCACTCGGCGCCCTGTAACTGATCAAATAAATCATCAATTCTTGGGAGAGGATATTTATTCTTAATAGTCACCTTATTCAATTGTCGATAATCAATACACATCCTGAGTGAGCCATTCTTTTTGCGCACAAATAACACTGGTGCTCCCCAGGGGGACATACTAGGCCTTAAGAATCCCGTCTCTAGCAAATCTTTCAATTGCTCTTTCAATTCTCGTAATTCTGCTGGGGCCATTCTATATGGAGGAATGGAGATCGGTTGGGTTCCTGGTATTACATCAATACCAAACTCTACTTCTCATTCAGGAGGCAAACCTGGAAGATCTTCAGGAAATACATCAGAAAATTCATTTACCATCGGAACAGCATGAAGAGTTGGTGGCTCCGCTTCTGTATCCATTACTCTAACTAAATGATATATGTATCCCTTGGAAATCATTCTTCTTGCCTTAAAATAAGAAATAAATCTACCTTTTGGCGCTCCAATTTCACCTTTCCATTCAAGGACTGATTCATTTGGAAAATGGAAATATACCTTTTTTATACAGCAATCAATTATGGCATAACAAGACGCCAACCAGTCCATACCCATTATAAAATCAAAATCTACCATTTCTAAATCCACGAGATCAGCCATCATAGCACGACCACAAATAGTTACTATGCAGTTTCAGTAAACCCTTCTAGCTATAATAGATTCCCCAATCGGTGTGGAAACTTCAAATGGCTTAACTAACAGTTCGGGTATTCTTTTGAACTTTCCAACAACCAATGGAGTAACATAAGATAATGTAGAACCGGGATCAATTAAGGCATATACATCAAATTAAAAGATAGACAACGTACCCGTAACCACATCTAGAGAAGCCTCTGAATTCTGTCGATCCGCTCGAGCATACATACGATTTTGAGCCCCGCTAGAACTCATGGCTCCTCTATCACCTCTAACACAACCCATTGGTTGTGCACCCCTTCCTGAATAAGGCATCGATGATGATGATTCAACAAATGACCCCATAGGTCATGCCATACCCCCTATGCCCTTTCGTAGGCATTCTCTCATCATATGCCCTGACATACCACACCAAAAGTAAACATTGGTCCCCAAGCGATATGTGCCCAAATAATACCTTCCATATTTATTGCATGGCTCTCGAGGAGGTCTCGATTGGCTCATATTCCCTTTTCCTTGGTACCCCATTGTCCGCAAACTCTAACTCTCACTTCTGTGCCCAAATTGATTTCCTCTAGACCCTTGGAACTATGGTAGGGCACTAGCTGCAGAATAAGAAGATAATGGCCTAGGTGGTCTAGCAGAAAAATATGGTCTGAACCCTCCTTGGGATGCCATGAAATGCCCTCTAGATCTGGCCCTCTTGGAATATCCTCTTTCTAATTCCTATGTTCTTCTCCCCTGTCTCTGATCTTCCATTTTCTGTGCAAAAGCTTAGATCCTTGCTATGTCCATATCTTTGTTCAAAGCGGCAATAGTACAATCTCTAACCAGATATGGATCCAGCCTATCCACATATTGATGAACTCTGTCATCCATAGTAGCTACAACATTAGGAGCATATCTCGACAAGGAATTAAATCGGAGATTGTACTTCCTCACGCTCATATTCCCCTGGTAAAGATTTAAAAACTGATCTGCACAGGCCTGACGAATCTCGAATGGAAGATAATGATCAAGAAATGCCTTTTTGAAATCTTTCCAAGTAGCTGGGGGTGCATCAATACCCCTAGATCGTTTCCAGTCCTCGTACCAATATATAGCCTTCCCTTTGAATCTATATGCCGCTAACTCTACTGTCTCTCTACCCGTTACATGCATAACATCTAAGGCCCTTTGAATTTGATCAATAAAGTCCTGTGGGTCCTCGTTAAGATCTGATCCAGTAAAAGTGGGAGGATCCATCTTAAGAAAATCCTGTGTTCGAAGGCTAGCTGCCCTATCTGTACCACTAGGACCCGTGGTAGGAATGGCTTGCCCTTGAGCTTGCCCAGCAACTATACGAGTCAAAAGTTGCACTGCATTTCTAAGATCTTAATCAGCAGCATTAATAGGTGGCTCTTGGGATATAGTTCTCCTCCCTCTTATTTCTTTTGGAGTGGAAAAAGTTTCTGATGCATGCTCAGCTGGAGCCTCACTTTAATTAGCTGGTATAGTGGGTGACTTACTAGTCCCCTCTCCGACAGCCACATCTACTTGTTTACCAGTATTCTTGCTTCTAGTAACCGGTGTCATTACTATAATAAGAGAAACAAACGGATTCAGTGGTCAACTATGACTTCATATACAATATAGGCTCTATCGCACGATCTAAGACATGAAGAAAAAGAAACAATTCCTAAATGTCCATAGCCTCCTATTTATAGATGCGGTGCACGACACACCAATAAACAAGACTCTACGTGGACACGACTTTGTAGACTCACTAGGACAAACTTCTCTAATACCATTACTGTCACGCCTCAAATCCTATTGGGGCGGACTGGCACCCATAACCGAGGAGGCCTGGGAGAACCAGCTCATAACCTTATGCTTTCCATGTATACCTCTATGACAACCCAAAATTCGGACAGCATCATCTCTCATATAAAAGGAAATAATCACCTGTATAAGCTCGAGTACACATATATATGTATATATAATACTTGGCCATTGGAGCCATCACGTCTATTAACAAAAGACCACCTTGACTGTATATTAGGTCTACAAAGCCTCTAGACAATACATAGAGTTTAACTAAGGTCGGGACACACCCCGCCATATAACTAACTTCTATATAATACCAAAAGTGACTGGATATGACATGGAAAGCCCCGAAGCAAACTGGAGCTTACCAAAAGCAGCTGGATATCCTGGCTCCTACTTGTGTGGTGTATGAGCTGAGGTACCTGTGCCTACAGCATGAAATGCAGGTCCCCCGTGGGGGACGTCAGTATGAAATATATACTGAGTATGTAAAGTTGTAGATAATCACATATGATATAGGAGCTCAATAGAAATCAGAAACAAGTAAATAAATCGTAATAGGAGTGGACCACACTTACTAGAACTTGTGACAACCTGTACATTGTATTTATTCAATCACTTTACCTTCGTTCTTATCATCTTTGTAATCATTACTGTACTGTACTGTGACCATTAGGTAGCCTCTTGTACATATCAACTGAGATCGACCTATGATAGGCTTATGCCCCTGGGAAACCACCCATAAACACATAAATAGGGATTGACCCATGATAGGCTTATGCCCCTGAAATACTACCCGATAAGAAAGAACTTCCATCACTTAGTTCAATTAATCTTTGAGATTGTTATTTCGGTCGCCACTGCATTTTTGATACTTTGAAAAAATGATACATCAATAAGAGATATATAAATAGACCATCAATGCAATAACAATGAAGTAAGAACTTATTGGTATATCAATGAAACGTTTTGGAGTCGTTAATAGCACATGGATCTTGTTTGAGTAACCGGATACCTTTTGACATTCATTAGTGCAATAAACATGTAAGATTTGGAAAACAAGTAAGTATTGGAATGTCTTGACATCTTGTAGGGTGGAAACAAGTTTATTGGTAACGTAGGACATCATACAAAACCATTATGGATCACATGTTACTGAATAACTTTGGAAACTTTCTTAATAGAACAATTGTTCACTTTCATTCCAAAGATATGGTATAGAGTATGCTTTACATACCTGACTGTCAACCTTTAATACTAGTCCCAAATGGACTTCCCGTCTTTTCGGATTACTTATCTACAATAAACATATATAGCAATCTAGTATTAGCAACCAAACGTCACAATTCAATTATTTGAATTCACCAAACTAGTGTTTAAGTAGTAAGCCTTAATTACACCATAAAGGGTATCACTTTAACCCTCTTATACTCCAATTACATTCCCATGCCATGCATATTCATAAAACATCCTCCAATATCAAGTTTGGATTCATTTATCCTTCCAACCAATCCATTAAATCAAATTGAGCCATAGACATAAATAATCATCAATTCAATAGTATATCACCATATCCACCTTCCATAACTCAATTACCATATCCACCTTCCATAACTCAATTACCATATCTACCTTCCACAATTCAATACAACCAAACCATGCAAAATAGTCCATAACCAATTTCCATCACCTTTCAATAACAACCAATACATATAATCTTCTATCACACATATACATATGGAAAAGAACTAAGGCAAACAATATTCATACCTTAGAATTCACCTCTTGATTATGCAATCCTATTTGCACAAATAATAGGTGTCGTTCGAAGCTCTCGAGATGACAAACGCAATTATCGAATTACTTTGAAATTTCTACAGTTGAATCAAAAGTAATTTAAAGGTCAAATTTGGCTAGGGTTTGTTCTTCCTCAATGATTGATGATGAAAATGAGTTTTTGAACTCATATACATGTATATATACACATATTACCGTCCATAATATAATAGGAAATGACCAAAATGCCTTTAAAATTTAAATAATGTCAAATCTGTCCTTTGGTGGACTGTTTTGATAAACTAAAGTTGATCGATCATAACTCTTTGCTCCGATATCAGATTTGGGTAAAATTGGTATCGTTGGAAGGATAATTCAAAGGGCTTTTATTTCATAAAGTAGACCACCCAGTTCGTTCTGTACAAGGAGTTATGGTCGTTTGAAGTTGACCTAAAAATCTATTTTGATAGGCTGAAGTAAAACGAGTATAACTCCTTACTCAGACGTTGGATTTGGATGAAACCAATTGCATTGGAAACAAGACTCAAAGATATTTATTTTCATAGGTCACAGCTCTCCCAGTTCATTATATTAAGGGATTTATGATCGTTCGAAGTTGACCTAAAAATTCGGCTGGCCTCAGTAGTTTGTGTGCAGGAAATTTTCGTGCACAGTTACTATTCCCAAATATCCCGGCCACCATTTTATAGTTTTGAACGTGCTCGATTATATCCAAAACCTATACATTTTTGGAAATCTTTATATTGTTGGAAATCTTATTCAATAACCTTCGCATGGAACCATCGACGGAAAAATTCCGGTATAAATAAAATAAAAAAAATTAATTCCATATAAATAAGACCAATACATGTACTTGAATACATCAATACACGTACTTGAATACGGGGTGTTACATAAGCACGGGCCTATTAAGCATAATTATTTTATATTATCAGTAGTAGAATATTTTACTGTATAGCTATTGTCTGTTTGTATTTGTAGAAGACTCCTTCTATGTAGGAGTCTATTGTTGTATATCTATTCCTTAAGTTTAGTTGTAGGTTATTATTTATTGTATTTAAATTCTGGATGCTGAAGGAATAAATCCATCTTTCGACTCTCTCTTTATCTAGTTTTATATGGTATCAGAGCCTTTAGCCTCTTACGAGTTAAATCCTCTTTCTCTCCTCATCTATGGTTGCACCTCAAGAAACAATCCCTCCAGTTATTATTAACTGTGGTGATGCTACTTCTACCAACAACAATGCTTCTGCAGCTTCACCTATTGTTCATGTGGTACAATTCAATCCTGCATCTCATTTACCTATCAAATTGCAAGGTAATCTTAATTTCTCAACTTGGAAAGCACAACTTGTGATGCTACTCAATGGCCATAGCTCATGAGACATCTTGATGGATCAAAATTGGCACCACCAATGATAGTTACTCAAGATAACCTTAAGATGCCAAATCCTAGCTATCAAATCTGGTTCTCTCAAGACCAACTGATCCAGCAAGCAATGATAGCGTCTTTCGATCCCACCATTATGCCTACTGTTGCCACAGCTCCATCTACTAAGACTGCCTGGGAACTTCTTCATATGGCTTATGCAAATAAGAGCCATACTCGTATTTTCAGCTTGTGCAACCAATTGCAAAATATGAAGAAAGCCTCTAAATCTGTTGCAGAATACTTACAAGAGGTTCGATCTCTTTTTTATGCTCTCAAAGTTGCTGGATCACCAGTAACAGATGATGAACTTATTGTCAAGATTCTAAGTGGCCTGGGCCCGGAGTATCATGAAATCTCTGCCGCTATAAGAGAAAGAGACGCTTCATTGAGTTTTGAAGAATTATTTCACAAGCTCACAGATCATGAGCTTTTCCTCAAGCACCAAGATCTCGAGAAGTCATCCTCCACTATCACAGTTGTTGTAGCACAGAAGACAAACATGCCACACCAATCTAATAGAAACAATCGTCGCTTCAACAATCAATAGTGGAATCAATCTTCTCCTCAATAATCCAACTTCAACAATAAACAGTGGAACCAATCTGCTTCTCGACAATCCAACTCCAATAATCAGCAAAATTGGAGATCAAATTTAAGACAAACTGTTTGATGCCAATTATGCCAAAAATTTGGACACACTGCAGAAGTATGTTGTTTGAAATCACACAATCATTTTGAAGCTAAGGCCAAATTTGCCTCTAGTTTACAGTCAGTAGAAAGCTCTTGGATTCTGGATTCTGGTGCAAGTCATCATGTCACGGCTGACCCTCACAATCTTGAAGAGTATAGAGGCAATAAGGAAATATCCATGGGTGATGGTAAAACCATTTCTATTACTCATACTGGTTCAACTCAGATACAAACATCTAATTCTGCTTTCAGGCTTTCTAAAACACTATGTGCTTCATCAATTAAAAAACATCTTATTTCTGTAGCTAAATTTTATCAAGACAATCTAATGTCCGTTGAATATTTTCCTTCTACTTTTCTTATGAAGGACCTGTATACTCACAAGCCGCTGGTACAAGGCTGGAATAAGAATGGACTCTATGAGTGGCCACAATATCCACCCAGACCACCAATATCCATCAATCTCGAATTCACAAAAGTTCCTATCTAGCTATTGCATTGTCGCTTGGGTCATCCTCATTCGACGATTTTAAATTTTATTTTGAAGAAGTTTTCTTTACCTGTTGCTACTAAAGAAAAAATTGAATTTTGTAATGCTTGTTCCTCTAATAAAGCACATCATTTTCCTTTTCAATGACTCACTTTATCCAGTAATGATCCTCTTCAGGTTATCTTTAGCGATTTATGGGGACCCTCGCCTGTTTTATCACTAAACAAAAAGTTATATTACTGTATTTTTATTGATCACTACACCAAATATACTTGGTTGTATGCAATTAAAATAAAAGTGAAGTTGTCTCTTTGTTTCAAAATTTTCAAGCTTTAGTAGAGAACTTTTTCAAAACAAAAATTAAATCTCTTTATTCGGATAGAGGAGGTAAATACAAAAGTCTTCAGTCCTATCTTCAACACAATGGCATTGAACATTTAGTTTCACCTCCCTACACGCCACAACACGTTGCCATAGTTGAACGTCGTCATCGTCATATTGTTGAAACTGTCAAAACCCTTCTTTATGAAGCATCCCTACCACCAGAACTATGGTCTTTCGCCTGCCATCATGCTGTTTATCTCATTAATCGATTACCCACACCCATCTTAAATAACGAATCACCCTACCAAAAACTATTTGGTAAACCACCCAACTATGCCAATTTAAATTTTTTTGGTTGTCTTTGATATCCATGGCTTAAACCCTACACCAAAAATAAGTTGGAGCCTAAGTCCACCCCTTGCGTGTATTTGGGTGTTTCTCAAAGCCATCATGCACAAATCTGTTTTGATCCAGTGCAGTCAAAAATATTCATCAGTCGTGATGTTTTTTTTTATGAAAAAATTTTTCCTTTTAAAACAATGTTTCTATATATAAAGAAAAACTTTTCTCAATTGATCTGGGAAGACATTAACTTCAAAGAGAAAACTCTGAAGTCAGCTACCATTCCAACACCCTCTGCTGATATACCCCCACCTATACCACTATCCTTAGATCACAAAATGCTAGTTCCTTCAATTTTGGCCAAGTACCAGCATCCACTGCTGCTATTTCAGGTAATTCTATACTTTCTTCTACTTCTTCCCAGCATGACAAAATCTCTCACACACAACCTGCACCTTTGATAACATACCAAAGATGTAAATCTAACAATAACACTCAACACCAAATTCCGAAACCTCCATCTCCAACCATTAATTCACCATTGACAACTTCACTTCCTGGCAGCGGAAGTCCCAGCCTCGAACAACCCCACATCCCAATTCCAAAGCCTGTAGTAAACCGAATGACCACTAGGTCCCAGAATAATATTACCAAGCCTAAAAGACAATTCAGTTTTCTAACTCACTTCACTACTACACCAATAACCTTCAAACAAGCCAACATCCATAAAGAGTGGAAATAAGCTATGCAAGCAGAATATGATGCTTTAATGAAGAATCAGACTTGGGAATTGGTACCACGAGACTCAACGAAGAATTTTGTGGACTGCAAATGGTTGTATAGTATTAAAAGAAAAGCAGACAGTTCTATAGATCGATACAAAGCTCGCCTTGTTGCAAAGGGGTTCACACAACGCCCAGGCTTGGATTTTCATGAAACCTTCAGTTCAGTTATTAAGCCAACAATAGTGCGACTTGTGTTATCTATAGTAGTACAGCACAAGTGGTAGATTCATCAACTCGACATCAACAGTGCTTTCCTACAGGGCCAGTTGTTTGAAAGGTTTTTATGTCTCAACCTAAGGATTTATCAATTCCCATTTTCCTTCTCATGTTTGTAGATTAAAAAAAGCCATTTATGGTTTTAAATAGGCCCCTCGGGCTTGGTATACTGCACTGCATAATCATCTACAGAAAATGGAATTTATTAAATATGAATCCGACACCTTTTTATTTATTTTGAAGAATCTGGCTGCTACTGTTTATGTGCTCGTTTATGTTGATGACATTTTGATCACGGGAAGTCATCCCAGCTTGATTAAATATGTTATGGATTCCTTAGGTTCTTATTTTTCTCTAAAGGCTCTTGGCAATTTAAACTACTTCTTGGGTGTAGAAGCAAAAAAAGTGCCAGATGGTCTTATTCTCTCTCAGTCGAAATACATTCTTGACATTTTGTTTGAATTGGATATGCAAAATTGTAAAAGAGTTTTGACAACAATGTGCTCTGGTAAACCAATTCGGGCAGCTGATAATTCTCTACAGGCGCACACTCGGTAAGTTGCAATATTTATCATTTACACGGCCTGACATATCTTATGCTGTCAACAAACTGTCACGGTTTATGCATGATCCTACTGATGAACATTGGAAGGCGGTTAAAAGGATACTACGGTATCTCAAATTCACGGCAACTTCAGGTCTTCATATTCGTCGTGACTCAGACTGCAATCTTTGCATGTATGCTGATGCTGATTGGGCGGGAGACCCGAATGACAAAGCATCCACATCAGGCTATGTTCTTTTCTTTGGGTGCAATCCTGTCAGTTGGTCGTCAAAAAAGCAACAAGCTATAGCTCGCTCATCTACTGAAGCAGAGTACAAATCAGTTGCAAATGCTCTTGCAGAACTCACATGGGTGCGCAACTTGCTCAATGAATTGTGTAGCACCATTCCAAATACACCCACAATGTCACTCATCTTTGTCATAATCCAGTGTTCCACAGCTGTATGAAACATATTGCTGTCGACTTTTGTTATGTTAGAAACCAAGTTCAAGCGCGTCGGGTTCTTGTCAAACACACTCATGCTTGTGATCAACTTGTTGATACACTTACCAAGCCATTGCCAGAACTAGCCTTTGCAAGGTGTCGCTCCAAGTTAAGCGTTGTTGCACCACACCTAACTTCAGGGGGTGTATTAAGCATAATTATTTTATATTACCAGTAGTAGAATATTTTACTATATAGTTCCTGTTTGTTTGTATTTGTAGAAGACTCCTATTTAGGAGTCTATTGTTGTATATCTATTCCTTAAGTTTAGTTGTAGGTTGTTATTTATTGTATTTAAATTCTGAATGCTGAAGGAATAAATTCATCTTTCAACTCTCTCTCTTTATCTGGTTTTATAGGGCCCAACATATTAATTTACAAACAAATGGGAACGGGAAGGTAGTTAAGTTCAGCAGAATAATAATTTTGCGAGCAGTACATGCTTTAAAAAAAAACAGCCTCAGTATAATCAACTTCAGATTGCTTCGTAGGTTATTCTTCTCCAGCGACTTCCATAGCATCAACTGATGCATCTAAATTAACATCGGTACAATAGCTTCGGACCTTCACTCAATTTAAGGAAGAAATCATCAGGTCTTAAGCGCCAAGTTCTGAATACCCTAAATAAAAGTGACAAATCATTGCTAAGCCTCTCAATTCCACTACCAGAGAACTTAGCTTTGGTCATCAAAATACCATTAAAAACTTACTACACGAATATTAATTTCACAAGGATTTTGAATATTTGGTTAGCACTTTCTCGCTCAAGGCTCAAGTGAATGGCATACCATATTAATACGACATCTCTACAAACTTCATCAGAATTCAGATATGACAATGTAAAACTGTAAGCATGCGAAATGCAATGATTATATAGTTATTATTAAAATGACGTAAGGTTAAAAATAGTAGACTCCTAGTCGACAATATAGTAAGGTCTTCTGCTTTCAATCTCTATTACCACATCAATTTTTTAGCAATAAAATCAGATAGGTAGCATATTCGAGGCAGATAGGTAGCAGATTTGATCCTTACATGGTTCTATATGTTGAAACATGCGTAGACTATCAACTCATTTTGAAAAAGAATGGTCAAGTTGATAAGTTGATAGTTTTTCTCTGATTTCTCTCATTACTGCAGCTGAAAACTCTACAAAGTGCAGACTGTTGCAAACTATCCAACTAAACCATTAATTCACTTGAAAGTTTGACAAGACTAAATGTTAAATTATTGTTGCATCTTACATGGAATGTGATAAGCTACCCACAACTCTCTTGCTATGCTTGAGGTGTTCTAATCATTTAACGTTAATCAAATTTGGCTACAGGTAAAGTAAGAGGTATTGTTTCCTTGATAATTTGTTTGGAGCCTATCAAGAGGGGCCGAAGCTACTGCATCTTACTTGGTTTGCTGCTTCTGAGAAATAAAAAAAAAGATTGATTGCCCTTGTTTTTGTATTCCTTGAGTTTTTTCACAACTTTTATGAAAAGTAGAATTATTAAAAAGAAAGCACAAAAAGACATAGCAAAATATACAGTACAGTCCAACAAGGTGGGGTCCGAGAGAACTGAGTGTAAGCAGACCTTAACTCTATCTCGAAAGGTAGAGAGGCTTTTTCCGATAGACTCTCGGTTCAAGGAAAAGGCAATCCAAAACATCACAGAATTCAAACTCATAGAAGATCAATCTTAAATAAGTTACAGTAACCTGAACGCAGTGATAATTGAGTTCAAGCACTTTGAAGATTGTGGCAGTGACAGGACGCATCATCTAGAGCCCTAGTCTAACTCAAATAGCATTCACACGTCAGAACTGAAGATCCCGTTCATTTCTAACTATTCAACAACATAATGATTTAGTTTAATTTACAACCAACTTCACCAAAATAGGAAATGTTGCGAGGAACTCCTATTTATGACATATCACTTGTCTATTTACATCATTCCCACAGAACTCTAATTACCATGAGAATGGATGCAACAGAAAAACAAAACTGAAAATACAAAACTTACACATGTTCCACATTAGGAATTGTCTGATTATAAACGTTTCCACCTATCATATTCATCTTTCTAGGAATCCATCTATTGCAAGAAACTATAGAACTGAGTTTGCACGTTAAGGAACTGAAAGATTAATCCAAAATTTACCTCAATTTCGTCCATCAGTTTCATAGCCTCAATGATACAGATTATTTTCCCTTTCTGGACCTTGTCTCCTACCTGATAATTCACCATTTTAGTTAGGGTCATGAGAAAACAACAAGACCAACATATAGAGGTAAAGAGAAAAGAGAAGTGGTAGGCAAGCGCATAGAGGTAAACATTCTCATTTTGATCGCTAGAAGATGTGAACAATGTGAAAGTGAATTTTCCCTTAAATATTTCTCTGGTTCTGGACTAATCCAAACATTTAATGTCAAATTTCACATAATATTACGGAATTTAGGGACATGCTATAGTCAACATGAAAAATTAATCTTCATATAGACCAAAAACCAACAGCCCACTACCAGTCTCTTCCTTCCCAAAAAACGATACTAAAGGAAAGAAAGAGAAAAAAAGGGGAAAACAGGAAATAGCAGTCAACAACAACAACAAATATTCATCCTGCCCTGACAAATTTACTCCATCTCCAAACTATAAAAACGATGATGCAAGTTTAATTGCTTGGCAATTGTTAATATTTGCTTCATTCTCAGTTTCCCCCTTTTCTTTAATTGCTCATTTACTAAATACTCTATTCCTTTCAATTTTTTTTCCTTTTCTTTTTAGTCTATTTCAAAAAGAATATCTTTTTCCTTTTTTGGAAAGCTCTTTAATTCCAACTTTCACATGTCATTGTTTAAGACCTGCCTATATAAAACACGACAGTACGCAATCATTTTGTATACGCAGGTTTATCATTGCAGACCAAATTCAACACAACAATACCCATTGATCCTTCTTACCCATAGGCATTGGAGCTCCTTGACTGGTATGAAGTTCTCACATTTCTTTTCCAGCTTTAACATGTCCTTAGAGAGCGAAAACGCTAACTTATTTGGTCTGGTGATAGGGCTAAATCAAACAAAAGCATCCTTTTAGGTCATGCATCGAGTGTGCTTTCAAGCCGTGTATCAGGCAGCTTCTCGATGTCATCCTCCCCTCTCATTGTTGCTCCTTGCTTTCACGAAGTTACCTCCATTGCAGAAATGACCTCACAAACTTCCGTAAGTGTTGGAGTTATCTGCACCTGCTCAGTATACTCATGGAGTAGATTAAACATATACATACTTTTATTCTCCTCAACAGGTTGGAGTTTTCAACGTCGAAGCTGCAATGTCAATATCAGATGAGTTCCAAAAGTTCTGTGTGCTAGAGTGTTCAGGCTGCAAACAAAAAATGCACAAAAGAAAGGAAGCCATTTGATTGTCCAAAGTGTGAGCAGAAGATGATATTAGTGCCTCGGTATTATATTGTTGTTATACACATAAATCGTACTTTTCCAAAACACAACATATACTCAGGCATTTTAGGTACTAACTCACTATGGTTATAGGTGTATGTTCCAAATTGATCTTACTGATGACAGTGGCTCGACTACAACATTGATTTCTGGTAACCAGGCAAACAAATTAAAATGGAGGGAGTGTATGGATTATGGATCAATTAACCCAAAGGTATTCATTCGGCCACTTTGTGTTGGGAAAATATTAGAACATCGCCTTCTAGACCTAGGTCTAATGACTACTAAAACACTGGTGAAACCAATATGTATATTTACCTTTACAAAAGGTGGTGCCCCCGGGGCAGGTGATCGATAGATGGAAGATAATTCTACTCTCTGGAATAGTTTTCTGAGAATGAATCCATGTATTAACATTAAAGAATAAAGAACCTTCACTAAAGCCATGAACAACAATCTGCACCAAGTGTATCTCTTTGTCAAGGAGATTGGTAATAAGGATAGCTCCAGGGTGTCCAAAATCATGTGGTAGAGTGAAATTGGCAGCATATTAAACTATATATGGATGATCAAAAGGCTTGGACAACCAGCCCCTCACATAAAACTCCGCATACTTTCCCGACTTGGTAACTGTGAGTAGAAAAACATTTTAGTACTTCGTTACCCTTAGAATACTGGGAGAGAGTGGTCGAGGTGAGGCTGAGATGGATAGTATCTATTTCGGAAAACCAGTTCGGATTTATGCTCGGCCGCTCGACGATGGAGGCAATCCACCTGGTGCGGAGGTTGGTGGAGCAGTATAGGGAGCGGAAGAAGGATCTGCACATGGTGTTTATCGATCTGGAGAAGGCATACGACAAAGTCCCCAGGGAGGTGCTTTGGAGATGCTTGGAGGTGAGTGGAGTACCGCTGGCATATACCAGAGTAATTAAGGATATGTATGATGGAGCGAAAACCCAGGTGAGGACGGCGGGAGGAGACTCAGAGCATTTCACTGTCCTGACAGGATTGCACCAGGGATCTACTCTTAGTCCCTTTTTGTTTGCGTTGGTGATGGATGTGTTGACTCGGCGCATTCAAGGGGAGGTGCCGTGGTGTATGCTTTTTGCGATGATGTAGCGCTGATAGATGAGACTCGAGGGGGTGTGAATGACAAATTAGAGGTGTGGAGGCAAACTCTTGAGTCTAAAGGGTTCAGGGTGAGCAGAAGCAAGACAGAGTGTATGGAATGCAAGTTTAATGACGTGAGGCGGGAGAATGAGGTAGTAGTGAAGATGGAAGCACAGAAGGTATTTAAGAGGGATAAGTTCAAGTATCTTGGGTCCGTGATCCAGAGTAACGGTGAGATTGACGAGGATGTCTCGCATCGTATTGGGGCGGGATGGATGAAGTGGAAACTCGCGTCGGGGGTGCTGTGTGATAAGAAGGTGCCACCCAAGCTTAAAGGCAAATTCTACAGGGTGGTAGTCCGTCCGGCCTTGTTGTATGGAGCGGAGTGTTGGCCAGTTAAGAACTCCCACATCCAGAAAATAAAGGTGGCAGAAATGCGGATGTTGCGCTGGATGTGTGGACTGACTAGAGGGGATAGAGTTCGGAATGAGACTATTCGGGAGAAGGTTGGTGTGACTTCAGTGGAGTGCAAGATGCGGGAAGCACGATTGAGATGGTTCGGACACGTGAAGAGGAGGGGCATGGATGCCCCGGTCCGTAGGTGCGAGAGGCTAGCGTTGGATGGTTTTAGGCGGGGTAGGGGTAGGCCGAAGAATTACTGGGGCGAGGTGATTAGGCGGGACATGGAATAGTTACAGCTCACCGAGGACATCTAGATAGGAAGGTCTGGAGGGCGCGAATTTCGGCAGAGGATTAGGGCCAGATTGGGTCGCTAGTGTAGGGAATTACTTGGAGGGGGTTTTATTCCTGTTATGATTCCGTCTTCCCTGTTCCATGTTTTATTACGAATCTGTGTGCTTTCCTTTGCTTTCCCCTGTTTTATATTATTTATGCTAACTTAGAAATAAATACTAACAATGATTCTGAATAAGTACAACCTGATTTGTGGACGGCTATGGGTGATGCGAATGAATACATAGAAAAATTATATAATCACTATGCTGATTTAGTTGATTTAGTCATACCTACAAATATCACTCCGACTGTCGTTCCTCATCCTCCCGAGGAGCCATCATCTTTTAAAAGGCCGGCATATAGTGGTTTTCCTGATTCTTTTTATGATTTACCTTGTTGGAACAGTGTTGATGAGAGAGCTTACACATCAACTTATCAGGAAGAGCTTAAATATTATCTTCAGACGCTGCCAGAGGATCGCAGATGACGAATCAACACGTTGGATTGATGGAGGAGTAATGAAACACAATATCCTGTGCTTTCAAGATTAGCTAGAGATATCTTGCACGTTCTAATGTCAACCATTACATCAGAGAGCGCCTTTAGTCAGGGACGACAACAGCTTGGAGACAATTGACACTCATTGGGAAGCAATGCAATGAATGTTCTAGTTTGCCTTAGAGATTGGATTAGAGCGGAAAGAAGAAACTAAGGAATGAAACCGGAGCCGAACGACGAGCAGAAACTTGAAGAAATTATGTCTTCACGGGAGAACTCAGCAGAATCAAGTCCAATGCATGGTTTTGCCCCCGTTGACTTTGACTATCCTATGCAAGTTTCCGTTAATATTAACATGAATGAATTGAAAAAAATGAAGCATAATTTGTAGATTTTTCATTCATGTAAATTATAAATTTTGGATCGTTTCGCAATCAATAAAATTCAACATTCATTCACTCCTTAGTCCTTACTTTATAATTTTTTTTCATTTAATGATTTAAATTGAATTTCTAGTTTAAATTAAAAACTTCTAATATATTATTAATTTACTACCAAGTATTATTAATTTATTATATTAAGTAGCATATGTTTTGTATATTTGTGTATATATCTTCTATAGATGTGTATATGTTTTATAAGTTGTATATATATATATATATATATATATATTGTAGTATATGTTTTATTTAAAGTAGTACATATATATTAAATGATGTGTAGATATATGTATATATCATTTATAGACGTGTATATTTAACGTATACATGTGTATATGTTTTATAAATTAGTATATAACTATATATATATATTGTAATGTATATATATATATATTGTAGCGTATTTTATTTAAAGTAGCACATATATATTGAATGGTGCGTATATATGTGTATATATCTTCTATAGACGTGTATATTTAACGTATACACATGTATACGTTAAATATACACGTCTATAGAAGAT